>NC_142506.1:46872803-47175833 GCF_057876585.1 Rhinolophus sinicus
ACGCTAGCTGGTAGTACACACAATTCAGAAGACAGAGGACTCTCAGGCCAGGCGGCAGGGCAGCACAGCCCACTGGGCAGGGATCTGCAGCAAAGAAAACTGACAACAGCCGGGACAGGAGGTCAGTCTGATGGGACAATGAATGTTCACCAATCCAGCAACTCAGAGCAGCCCAGTCAACCGGGGACGCTGTGTCTGGAGATCAGGGTCTACCACGAACAAAACTGTGGTACATGTACAGTAATTACTCAGGAAATGTTAACTATTAAGCATGTCACCCAAAAAAAATCCCCAAAGAAGGTGAGGAATTCATGAAATCTGCAAAGGGGGGAAAAAGGGCAGGGGAGAGGTACAGTCAACTGAATCCCCCTCATGTCCAAGATAATGCACGACCAGTCTGATCATTAAAAAGGAAAGGAAGGAAACAGGTTTTCAGAGTTAGGCAATTTAGCCTTGCATGCCGGCCTCCACTTGCTGGTTGTGGGTCCTTGGACAGGTCCTGGGATCTCCCCTTCTCCAGTGGCCTTCCTCCCAGGATTGCTGTGAGGGCTTAGCAGAATCACGCATGTCCTACTGGCACAGTGCCTGGAACACAGTTAACACTCCATAAATGTTGGTTCCTTTCTTTGGGGGGACTGCAAAACATGGGCCCAGGTTCTTCCTGTCTTAGTAAACATACCCATTGGCAGTGGCTTAGCTACTACTCCCATCAAGAGTTGAATTTTATTTCCCTAATCCCTTGACTCTGTCCTAACCTGTGTTTTGCTTTGACCAACAGAATTTAGCAGAAGTAACAGTGTGTGACTTCCAAGGCTAGTTCTTGCAGCTTCCACTTTTGCCTTGTTGGAGTGCTGCCGTGGGACCACTATGTGAGGTAGCTGGTCTAGCCCACTGGAAGAGGAGAGGCCATATGGAGAAGTGAGAGTCCCTCAACTGGACCACTAGCCCCAGCTGCCAGACATGTGAGAGAGGCCATCCTGAGATGACCTTTCGGCCCAGCTGAGTCTCTGGCTGAGTGAAGCCACATGAGTGAGCCCAGGCAATATCATTGGAGAAACTGCCTAGCCAACCCATAAAGTCATGGAAAAATAATAACTGTTTGTTGTGTTAGGTCACTAAGCCTTAGGCTGATTTATTACGTAGCAAATTCTTACTGAAACACGTTTCCTAACTCCACCTCCAAAATGTCTTCTCCCTTGGGGACGCTTGGATTTTCCCCTAGCTGCACCTGGCAGATTTCTCAATGAAAAACCAACTGAGACTTTATTGGGACCAGGAGCTGTGATCAGCCAGTCACGAAGTCATTTTCATGCCCACATGTTCCAATAGTTTGTCAATCAAACAATTAAGCAGCTCCCACCAACCTAGGTTGGTAAGTAGCAAGTCTGCCTGTGCCACCTTTAAGATAGATCACAAAGTCAACTACTTATCCCCACTTCCAGCACAACCCTCTGCCTGCGTAACTGCAGGAGCCACCTAATTAGTCTCTCCCTTCAAACTCTGGTGCGCTGCACATTACAGTTCTCCACAGTGAAACTACAGGGAGGTGTGAAGGGGATTCATTCATGGAACAAAAATTTAGATTTGACCAGAAATAGCTACCTTTATGGAATTTACATTCTAGTTGACATTTTAAAAATTAGTAAAGAAATTAATAAATAAAAAATATCTAGTGATAAGTGCTAATAAAAAATGAAGCAGGAAAGGTGGAGGGAAATAGGTAATGTTGGAAGGGGTGCAATTTTAGATAGGATTGGCCAGGGAAGGTGACAAAGAGACAGTGATTTGAATAAAGACCAATGGGAGTGTCAAGAGTAAAGACCCTGAAGCAGAACCCCTCCTGACAAACTTCAGAAAGAGTAACGAGGCCAGTGTGATGCTCATGTAACAAGCAAAGGGAGAGTAGTATGATATGAGTTCAGAGAGGTCACAGGGAAGAGAGGCAGAGAAAGTCAGATTACACAGCACTTCAAAAGCCAATATAAGGACTTAGGCTTTTGCTCTAGTGACATGGAGAACCACTAAAGCATTTTTACTAAAGTGGTGACATGATCTGATATACATTTTAATAGTACCATTCTGGATAACAGATTGAATATGGACTGAAGGAGATTCTGGGATGATGCCTATAGCATGATTTTTGAATCTTTCCAAATTCCACCATGAAAAATAGATAACAAAACCAAAAATTCATGGGCAATATGTACCACAAAACTAACTGGCAAAGTATTTCCATGATCCTCAAGGTGTAAGTGGGTGGGGACAAACCACCAACAGAAATAACAACTGTGCAAGAGGAAGCAAAGGAGAGAATCAGAAATCCGACAAACTGGAAAATCCCCAAATACCCAACAGGCATTTGATGGAAAGCTGTGAGAGCCAATTTGAGAACAGAAGCTGACATTGGAAGGATTTTGCCCACTCGAGTAATGGGTGAGTTCAAGGATTTGCACTATAGGTCTAAAAGGACTAGAGCTGTCTGTGACAAAAGAAAGGGCATCTGAAAAGGGTGAGAGGAACAAAGCCTCAGAAAGTAAGCCACCATATTCTTGAACACCCTAGAACAATGAAATTGGAGAAGCCACGTAGAACTACATCTTCTCGAGATTCAGAAAATCTAATTTCATATAAATTTTCAACACAAAAGAACAACACATAAAATTATTTAGGAAAAAAAAGATAAAAGTCGTAGAATCACATCCCTACAGGCCATAAAACATGCCAGAAAGACATGCCCACAAAAACAGATGAAGTCTACAACTTATTTCCAAAAAAAAAAAGCTAAAAGAACAACATAAATCAGAGCTACAAAAACTCAGAAGTAAAATGATAGAATTCAGGGAAGTATTAAGAATTTTTAAATCATATCAGAAATTAGATCAAATTAAAAACAAAACAAGAGTATTGACATTGTGATATAATAACAAGTATATATTTTGTCGTCTCCAGTCCCTGCACAGAGCTCCTGAAACCTTTGAAATTTCCTGAATACTAAGGGTGAGAGGAGCAAATTTTGTTATTCATAATAAGCCTCTTTCAACCATATCTGAGTTTTTGCTAATAAGGTAACACTTAGGGGCCCATAGAAAGCCTCAGAATGGGAGCTGGTTGCCAGAAGAACCAACCATGTGATTAGAGGTTTGGAACTTTCAGCCTCATTCTCCGACCTCCAGAGAGGGAAGAGGGACTGAGCCAATGATTTAGTCAACCATGCCTATGTAATGGAACCTCCATAAAAACCTAAACCTAAACAAAAGAGTTCAGAGAGCTTCCAGGCTGGTGAAAACATCCATGTTCCAGAAGGTTGGTGCACCCCAAATTCCTGTGCTCAGGACCCTTCCAGACCTTGCCCTATATACCTCTTCATATGACTGTTAAGTGTTTCCCTTGGTTCCTTGGTCCATTATAGCAAATTACAGAACCTGAGGGAGGAGAAGCTCATGGGAATCCCTGATTTGTAGCCAAATCAGACAAAAGTGTGGGGACCCACTGTTTATGATTGGTATCTGAAGTGGAACGCAGTCTTGTGGGACTAAGCCCTTAACCTGTGGGGTCTGCACTATCTCCAGGTAGTGTCAGAACTGAGTTAAATTATAGGACATCTAGCTGGCATCCACAGAGAGCCGGAGAATTGTTTAGTGTGGAAAACCCACACCTTTGGTGTCAGAATTTCCTTATGAGTCAGACAGGATGTGAGAGAAAGACAGGAGTAAAAGATGACTGGAAGAGCCAGCAGGATGGGGTTGCCATTTGGTGACTGTGGGAGGAGGAGATATAGGGCAGGGAACAATGTTATAAGTAGAGACAGATCTCAGTAGTAGTAAGAGTGCATAAACCCAGCAAATAATGCCTTAAGAGACATAGAAAATATAAAGGAAAAAATTAAATCAAAAGAAATGAAGAAAGAATGCAAAGGGATTTGAGACAAAATAACAAACATAGATGATAGCAAAGAAGATCCAACATTTATATAATAGAAGTCCTTAAAACAGAATACCAAAGCAGAGAACAAAAATTAAAAACTACAACCAAGAAAACTTTCTGAAATTAATCAAAAAAATTAAACTACATATATCAAGTCAAAATCAACCCAGAACAAGTAATACCAAACTGTATTCTGGCAAAATCTCTAGACTTTCAAGAAAAATACAAAATCCCTTAGACATTCAGGCAAAAAGACCAAGTGACTTAGGGGAGAGGAGGGGATGGGGAAAAAAGAGAAAAAGACCAAGTGAGTTATAAGGTAAAGAAAATCAAGTTGTCATCAGACTTTTCAACAGCCATACTTGTGCCAGGAGAACAGAAGAAAAAAAGGGGAGGATGGAAGCAGGGATTGCAGAAGGAAGAAGAACCAACAGCATTTCCTTATGAGTCGGACAGGATGTAAAAGATGACTGGAAGAGCCAGCAGGATGGCGTTGCCATTGGTGACATTGGTTAGACTGTGGGAGGAGGAGATATGGGGTAGGGAACAAGCTAATAATGCACACATGTTACATATAAATATCTATTAGTAATCCATGTGGAGAGCTGAGTAGGCAGTGATATAAAGAATCTGGGATTCAGAGCTGAGGTCTGGGTTCAAAATATATATTTAGAAAGCTATATAGAAGCCATTTGAAGTCATGAGAGTGGATAATCTCAGTGAGGGGTGAGTGCACAGTTTATGTCCCTGTTCAAACCCTCACATGGCTTACAACAAAACCCAAATCCTTTACCATGGTCAACAGAACCCTACACATGGCTCCCTCTCATTTCCTGTCACTCTCTTAGCTCCAGGCCCATGGGCCATCTTGCTATCCCTGGAATAATCTCATTCCCATCTCAGGGTCTTTGCACTTGCTGTTCCCTCTGACCGTGAGGTTTGCATGCCTGCATGCTCCACCATTCAACTCTCTGCTTAAATGTCAGCTTCTCAGAGAAGTCTTTTGACACTCTGTCCAAAATATCTGCCCTCAACCACACCTGTCTCACTCCCTAACCCCTTAATCTACTTTATTTTTCCACCATTTACAGTTTGCTTGTTCCATTCTCTATTACTGCATTAACAAGTTACCCCCAAAACTTAGTGGCTTAACACAATCATCTTATTATGCACATGAATTCTATGGGTCAAGAATGTGGACAGGGCACAGAGAGGAGGCTTGTCTCTGCTCTACAATGTATGGGGCCCCAATAGGGAAAACTCAGAGGATGGGTGTGATTCAGTAGTTAAGGTCTGGAGTCATCTGAACGCTTGTTCACTCATGTATCTGGCATCTGGGCTCAGGGAACTCAAAGAGTAGGAGTGTGGACCTGAGGTCCCTATGTGGCTTCTCCACATGGCTTGGCTTCGTCCCACCATGGCAGCCACAGCATAGTCACACTTCCTACTTGGTTACAGAAATGCAACAGCATTGTCCCAGCAGACAAGACAGCTGCATTGCCTTTTATGACCCAGCTTTAGAAATTGCACAGTGTCACTGCCTCCATGCTTTATTGGTCAAAGTGGCCTGAAGTCTGTCAAGAAGAGGGCCATAGACTCTATTGCTTAATGGGAAAAGAATCAAAGACTTTTGAGTCTACAAACTGTCACATTGTACACTGAGACATTCTCATTGTTGAGCTATTCTTCCCAAGCCTGTTACCAGCTGCCTAGCAAAAAAATTGTCTCCTTAACGTTCCTCCGTTGGCTTGTGAATGCCTTGCTCTATCTCCCTCTACCCTAACGATCTGAATTCTCAGCTGCCCCACTATATATCAAGAAGGGTCCACTTAATATAAGATCCTGGTTCCACCAAATGGGGAATACAGTGTCTCCCTCTTTACAGCAGGGCTTCTAAATCTGTCAACAGGCCCTCCATGATGGATAGTCCATCACCAATTTACAACCTGGTCCCTGTTAATCCTCGGTAACTTCTTGTCAGGACTCCTTAAAGGGATGAAATATGTTTCTGAACATTGAGAAAAACCACAAAAACACAACAGAGGAGTTATTAAACAAGTTCACAGCGGTTTCTTCACAATGCCAGTGGATTGAAAATAATTGGACAGAAAAAATTAATTCCAGACTGAACTGAGTACTTATTTTCCTAAATGGAAAGAAATGCTTCTCCTTTCACCATCAAAGCCCCTAAAAATGCCACCAAGATTGTTGAATAACACTAGCTTGAGACAGGAAACCGAATGACTGGAAATGCAGCCGCCCCTGGTTTATTCACATTTATAGCCACAGATGACCCTTCGGCCTCAGTGTACCTGACTCCCAAGAAGACTTACTGAGCATCTAGCACTGGATTTTGGATGCCTCATGTTGCGCTGACCGATGAGAATTTCCCTTGGAATAAACCTAAGGCCGGGCATGGAATTCTGTGAAATAATGGGACAAAAAGAGGCAGAGGGAGATCAAATGAAGCAAAACAAAGAAAGGGAAGGACCAGACCCCACAGGCTAGGACATGGCCTGGGCTGTCTGGAAGCAGTTCCCCGGCAGAAACCACAGTGTGATGAATCAGTTTCCTTGGACATTGGGGATAAAGAGTCTGCTGTAGAGAGAGTGCATATTTATTCAAGGAATGGCTATGAGAATTGCATGGGCAGAGGTGGAGGGGGGTGTGTGGAGCATGTGGTGGGGAAAAGCCACCATGAATCCCCAGTCTAGACACTGAGCCCATAATGGCCAAGGAGAAGCAAACTACCTAACAGAAAGGATGTGTTTGAGAGAAACAAGTGGGCCCGGCTCTGATATGACTGGTTGTGGTACCAGAGCCAGATGTTTCAGACAAGTCTTTAAAAACCAGAGAGGAGAAGACAGAGATGATTTTAAGACAAATGTTAATAGAAGCACAAGCCTTCCTTTCTATCCTTCAAATCAAATTCCATTATAAACAATACCATAAGAAAAGGTCTATGCCTCTGAATAGCAAAGATTTCCAAGAATTAGAAGAAGGCCCCCTGTATGAAGCAACACAATTGCCATGAACATGAAAGAAATGTTTAGACAACCTTGAGTTACTCAGGACTATCATTAATATAAAAGAGTGTTGAGACTGGGGACACGCATCCCATGATGCATCACGTGTTGGCAGAGAGATACCAACACGTGGCCAGCAGGAACCTACATTTCACACTTTTAAAAGATGACACTTGGGGGCGGATAGGTGGCTCAGGTGGTTAGAGCGTGAGCTCTGGGCAACGGGGCTGCCGGTTTGATTCCCACATGGGCCAGCGAGCTGCACCCTCCACAACTAGAATGAGTCAATGAGCTGCTGCTCAGCTCCTGGGTGGCCAGATGGCTCAGTTGGTTGGAGCGCAGGCTCTCAACAAGGTTGCTGGTTCAACTCCTCGACTCCCACAAGGGATGGTGGGCTGTGCCCCATGCAACTAACAATGGCAACTGGACCTGGAGCTGAGCTGCGCCCTCCACAACTAAGATTGAAAGGACAACAACTTGGCTTGGAAAACTTCTGGAAGTATGCACTGTTCCCCAATAAAGTCCTGTTCCCCTTCCCCAATAAAATATTTAGGGGAAAAAAAAGATGACACTTTTCCCCTCTTACTACCTACCCACCTCTCAAATGTACGTTCCAACTCTTCTTTTGTGACCAGCCCTACAAATGTCTGACAAATGCTTTTGGCCTTAAGAATTAGGGCTCTAGGCTACTTTCCTTTGAAGTGTTTTTATACTGAAGAAGTAATAACAGTTCATACTTGTATCACATTTTTGTGCTTAAGAGGCATTTTTACTTGATTCAATTGATTCTCACAAAATCCATGTGAGGTCAGTAGCACACTGGTCTAACACACATATACGTGCCCTTAGCCAGAGCTCTTCTCTCTCTCCTTGAGGAGGAGGCATTCAGAGAGAATGAAAATACTCTCCCTCTCTGGCTCATCCTTCAAGAAGATAAATAAGTTATTGTGGCCCTTAAGGGCATAGTGTCACTTTGGTGGGCAGAAGGGAACACATAGCAGGGCTGTTGTGAGGGGATCCAAAGAGGGAGGGAGCTAGGATGGGGAGAAAGGACTCAGTCTCCAGGTCTGGGGGCCCATAGATGGTTGGGGGCCCCTGGTGTTCTGAAGGTAGTGCCCATGGGACAAGGAACAGTTCGCAGGGAGTATCACACACATGTCCTTCCTGTGGGGTGGTACCAGAGAGCCAAGCCCAGCTCTGAGAAGGGAAAGCAGCTGCCCCCAGTAGGAGCCCACCAGGCTGAGATGAGATCTGTCTCAGATCTGCCTTCCCCTAGGTAGGATCAAGGTCCTGCCAGTGCTTCCAGGCTCCCCACCTCAATACCAGTCCTTGGCCACCCACAACATCCCAAATATTTGTGAGCCCAAGTGGGACCCTGGACACTCAATAAGGAGGCAAGAAAGAGCTCCCATTCCTGTTCTTTGGGGCCAGATGGACACACTGGAGACCACCCCAAGATGACAACAGATGGGAGTAGACACCAGCTTTCCATCATCACCATCAGCAGCATCATCACCATCATCACCATCACCACCATCACCATCACCATCATCACCATCATCATCACCATCATCACCACCACCACCATCACAATCACCACCATCACCATCACCACCATCACCACCATCACCATCACCACCATCACCATCACCACCATCACCATGACCACCATCACCATGACCACCATCATCACCATCACCATGACCACCATCATCACCATCATCACCACCATCACCATCACCACCATCACCACCATCACCATCACCACCATCATCACCATCATCACCACC
This sequence comes from Rhinolophus sinicus, assembly GCF_057876585.1. Lineage (NCBI taxonomy): Eukaryota > Metazoa > Chordata > Mammalia > Chiroptera > Rhinolophidae > Rhinolophus > Rhinolophus sinicus. The sequence goes on from NC_142506.1 coordinate 46,881,544, forward strand.
ATCACCACCATCACCATCATCACCACCATCACCACCATCACCACCATCACCATCACCACCATCACCATCACCACCATCACCACCATCACCATCACCACCATCACCACCATCACCATCACCACCATCATCACCACCATCACCACCATCACCATCACCACCATCACCATCACCACCATCACCATCACCACCATCATCACCACCATCACCACCATCACCATCACCACCACCACATCACCATCATCACCACCATCATCATCATCATCATTATCATCATCATTACAACAGGTATCATCTGCTTTCCAAATATTTGCTTTATGCCACTTCACTTTATGAAAGCCCTACATTAGTACGTATTTCCACTAACTGAAAGAAATCCGAAGAGAATTTTTGCTTTTATGAAAAAAGGCGAAAAGTGAAAATAGCGCTCAGTGTCATTTTTGAACAAGCTGAGCCATGACAGAGGCAGCAGCAACCCGCAGCAAGAGCGCCCACCCATCTCCTTCCCAGGAATCACACTCAGCATCTCAGTGTCAAGCCCCAGAACCCTGAGCTGTGTCTGCAAGCATCTGTGCTTTCCCTCTATTTATCTTGTGCATTCCTGCTTTTACTATACATTAGTATTATTTTAGGTTTTGTGTGTTAGTTGGTGTGATTTTTTAGGTTATTTTTTGGGTCTGTGAATGCTCAAAAATTTTTCCGTAAAAATGAATGATAATTGCTTCTTCGCTTCACACCATTTCGGCTTACAAAATGTTCACAGGAATGCTCTACTTTGAGATAGCAGGAGAAACCTGTTTCATTATTATTATTATTATTACTATCATCCAATCTTTACTGATAAGTTGTTAAGGCCCAAAGAAGTTAAAGGTTTTCCCAGGATCTCACAGTTGGTGAATGACAACTCCAGTTCTCTGACTTTCAGGGCCTGATAATTTTTTATACCATTGCCTGGCTCCAAGAGTAAATGATTCCAACCATTGGGGTCTCTGTTTGTTCACTTATAAAATGATGGGGGCCCTCTACCCTCCCCGTCCCCCTGCTACCCTGACACCATGTTTCTAGCCTGTGGCCCTGACCTGGCAGAGGTCAGCATGCTCACTGCATTTCTCTTGCACAATGAGTGCCATCCCTCTGGAGGCCCTTTGGCTTCCTTTGAATAGCGTTTCCTTGGTCCCTGTCATGGGCCTGCTTTACAAGGTGAGAGACCTCCTTTGCATAATGAAGCCCTTTAATACTGAAAAAACATTAAGCCTTTGCTTGAAAAGAGTCCTGGACAGACCCAGCTTACACCAAGTCCCCAGAAGCTGACAGCATTTCCAGGCCGACCAGGTGCAGTCACCCAGAACAAGTTTTGGAGGAGAGGGACTATTTTGTGAGCAGACAGAAGAGCCCTCTTCTCTATTCTGCCTGTGAAAGTAGCAGCTGTTCTGTGTTCCTCTGCCCAGGAAACTAGTGAACAACTCAGAGAAAAGCAACAAAGTGATTAATGAGCTAGAAAAGCCAGTGGCGGCCTTGGGGGAACACTGACAGAGCTGGACAGGCATCATGTGTGGGAGAGGAGCTGCCACAAACAGAGAAAGGAACTATTCAGCTGGGCCCAGGGTATAAGTACTCCAGGAGTAACGGGAGTGAAATGAAGACAAAAGTGGAAAAAGTGTCACCTGACTATCAGGAACCATTCCCCACTAGGACACAGGGATGGAAATCATGCTGCTTTAGCTGTGCCATGAAGGGCCAGACCTTGGAGAATGGAGTTTCATATAAGCTAGTAGAGCACGGAGAGCTAGGGAGAACTCCTAGGGTCCCAAAGAGCAATAGCCCCTGAGGAATTAGATCTCTGGGCAGGGGTGGCGAACTAAGCAACCGAGGCACTGAGCTTCTGCTGAGCCAGCTTCCATCCAGGCTCCAGCGCTCCTGCGTCCCATGTTCTGGGGACGGTCACTATAATTTGTCATAATAGCCCTCCCCACATCAACCTTGGGTACAAGTCTGCCTTTCTTTGTCCACTGAAGTGACTGGAACCCATCAGTGAAGTCCCATCCACACCTGTACATCACCACGTTCGTCAGGCAGCCGAACTCTTAAACAAGTGAGGGTGTTTGGTTTTAACTCCCCTGGACCCTGACACATGTATACAAACACCAGCCTGAAAGCAGCCTTGTTCCTATTGTTCTTGCACACGCGAGCTCCACTGTCCTGCATTCAGCTGCCAATATCCAGGGTTCCTCGGTGCAATCCAGTGCAATGGACAGGAGGGTGGCCAGGCGGCGGCAGCCAGAGAGGGAGCCGCTGTGAAGTCTGGAAGGCTGACGTAGGCTATCGCCGAGCCTTTGCAGCAGCCTCTGACCCCAGACACCCTGGCCTCTCTCCTTACACACCATCCGCCACATCCACTGCTCCCACCTGCTGCCTCTTTGTCACTGTCACCTCTGAAGTGGCCGCCCAGCGCGGACCCTGAGCTCCACTGGCTCGTCCCCCAACACACTCACTCCCTCACGTGCTGGCTTCTGAAAGGCAGCAGCACCATGACAAGGGATATTTCTCTTTCAGTCTGCACCCAACTTTCACACTTGACAGTGTCTCAAACCCAGAAAAGCCTTCCAGGGGCTCCGATCAAACCCACGAGGTGTCCTCTCAGGGACAGGCTCGCCTGGGGAGACGTGCCTAGTTAGGGATGAAGCACCCAAAGCTATGGGACTGACTCCTCACTCAGAATCCTCAGCCTGGCTCTTTAGAAAGTTATCCCATCCTAGAGAAGCCACTTAACCTCTCCAGAGGTCATTTTCCTTGTAGGACACTACATCTCCCACAGTTCTATACAGAAGACATGAATAATTTTGCACAAAGAGAATGTGCACATATTTCCACCTGGGATCAGTGGCAACAGGAAAGGCCTCCTCTGGCTCAAAATGCCCACCCTCCTGTCAGTATGGTGAGTTCTGGTGAGGACTCTGCTCCTGCCTTGCAGACGGTCACCTTCTCACTGTTTTCTTAGGATGGCAGAAAAAGGGAGATCGTCTCTCTGGTGTCTTTTCTTATAAGGGCACTAATCCCATGATGGGCACTCCAACCTCATGACCTAATCACCTCCTAAAGCCCCACCTCCTACCACCATCACATTAGAAGTTGGGGTTTTAATATATGAATTTTGGGGGGACATGTACATGCAATCCAGAGTGCCAGCTGATCTCTAAGACTTGAAATTCCTTTAAAGGGAAGCCAGCTTTACATTCCAAGGTTAAACACAAGGTTAAACTAAATCCAAATGAACCCACTAAAGGTAATGACTGTCTCTGGATATCAAGGAGAAAACGCCCAGGGAGGGCCCACCTGTGGGGTGGAGTGTGGAGAAGGGAGAAGGGGCAGCAGGATGGACAGCTGCAGACAGCAGAATAGAGGGCCCACAGGGACAGAGTACAGCTCTGCCTACTTCACAGTTGCCTCCAACCCACTCTGAGGAAGGAACCCAGTGACAATGGATCAGTAGAAAGACACAGCAACTTCTCACCCCCGTCACAAGAACTGTCTGCTCCTGGCCAGCTCCTAAAGGTGAGCAGCAGAGCCCATCTGAGGTTCTCTGCTTCTTGGGGAGAGGGGCCCTAGCTGTCCTCACTTGAGCAGGAGCAGTGAGGATGGTGCCTGTGCCCCAACATAAAAGAATAAAAACAGCTCTGGAAGCTACAGAAACCTCAGGGTCCCTCAGGATGAAAATAGGTAGCATTGTTGAGGGATTGTTCAGGAAATGCTGCTAAAAGCAGAAGGGAATTCTCACCTTTCTGGGGCTTGATGGCCTTAGAAGCAGAGAAACACACCTTGGATATGCGAAAGCCAAATTAGTGGTTAGTCTACTAGGCTCAAGGTCCTTGAGGAAAATGGCCATGATGCTTCCGGAAGTGTGGAGTGTGGGCACACTGCTCCAATCCCACCATTTCCTAAATGGGGAAATGGAGGCTCCCAAAGAGAAGCGAGATGCCCAAGGTCACACCTAAAACCAGTCTCAGCAGGGACCATGGCCTTCCTCTGATTCCTCCTGCCACCGCAGGACCTTTGCACACACTGGGCTTCTCCCTCCCCTTAGGTTAAAGCTGTGCAGCCTCCGTAGGACAGCTCTGCTCCTGGGAGGCCCCTTGAGACCAGCACGTGGGTAGGGGGGTGAGCTGGAGGGTGTCGCAGAGGGTGCTTCTGAGGGTGCAGAAATGTCAGCATCTTCACGCAGAGTTTGGCACTACTGCCCTTCTCACCGGGCCCCACATTGGGTCTCAGCCGTGCTACACATCAGAGTCACCCCACACTCAGAGATTCTGTTGTAATTGTTCTGGGGTGCGGCCCTGGCCTGGAGTTGTTCAAAGCTGCCCAGGTGAGTTGAATATTCTGTCCAGGATGTGAATAGCTGCCCTGAGCATCAGGTGAGTATCAAGAGTGAGTTATTTTATAGAAACTTTTTACTGAGAGTCTCCCATGTGCCAATCACTGGATGAAGTACTATACGACTTGTTTCACTGAAGTCTCACCAAAGCTTGATGACATGAGGTTAATTATCTCCATTTTATAGGTGAAGAGAAAGGGAAAAAGTCACACAGCTCATGGTGGCAGGGCCAGAGCAGGTCCCCAGGCAGGTCTGCCTCCAAAGCCCATGTCCATAACCATTCTAAACCACGTGCCCTCTGGGTTTCGGTCGGGCAGACAGGGAATGCCACACTTCACAACCATGCAGATATAAAGTGTGGATGTGCCACCACCAAGCCGCCAACGTACAGAAACACATTTTGTTTCTGATGTCAGACCCTGCAAATACCCCAGAAATGCCTAAGTGAGTCCCTCCATAATGTAAACAAACTGTAAAGTAGCTTCTAAGCAGACCAGAGTCACGACTGCACAGATCAAATTTGGCAATGAGCTTCCCGAGAGAAGCGCTGCTTAACTGACTCCCTCTGCCCGCTGTAAAAACTCGCGTTCCAGTTCCCATGCAGAAGCTTCTCCAAACCTGTAAAAGGCAGGTGCTTGTGCCTGGTGTACAGCTGGTCCTCAGCCTTGGCGCTTCCACTCACGTATTTATTATGAATTTTCTGTGTAATTTAGTCCTCACCAGGAATCAATGACCTGATTAGATCCAAAGAGATTTTAAAGTATTTAATTAATAATATCTTACATTTATATAGTGCTTTGCCATTTTCAGAGTATTTCCACGTATCTTATTTCACTTGTATATCAGGTATTAAGTGTGCATTAAATTTCTACAGATAATATATTGACTGCTTGATTAAAGTCTAAAAAATGCTGTTTAATTCGTTATCACCCTCTAACACTGTTTTAAATAAGAAAAAATAAATAAACAGATAGAAAGAAGAAGTCCCTTATGGAGAACAGCATATATCCAGGAAGTTATCTTTACGAGATAGGCAAATTAGTGAGCATAATTAGGAGCTAAAACATGTTTCTATTTGGATTTCCACATCCAGCAATAAATATGGCAGACTTATAAGCTAACCAACCCGATTGCTGAAAACAACTCAAAATATTGAACAAAGTATTTTTTAAATAATGAGTTTTAAGTAAAATTAATTACCTAGAGAGGACCAAAGCCAGTTTCTACCTGGCGCTCACTGGCCACGCTCAGTAACTGAGCTCTTGTTCTGTAGGTCTTGAGAAGTACAGGAAACAGGAGACACGGTGGAAAGTCTAATGAGAAACATCCACAGCTCCTTGCAAAGCTGGCACATCCTGAGGGTGAGGGTGAACTGGACCAGGGACTGCAAAGAAGCTTACTTATTTTGATCTTGGCACAGCATGGAAGGAAAAAAGTTTACCCTGAAAATCTGCAACCACAAGCTAGCCCCTACAGGGTTTACGGTTCTAATCTGCCCTGCTAGCCCAAAATAACTCAAGCTAGGAATTTACTGGTCCAAAACACCTCAACTGAGAACTTTGTTTACAAAGAAAAACCTACTGTAAACTTCTGGTTCCAGGTAAGATGGACTAAGCACGCTTCATACTGTCTCTCCCGCTGAATGCATACACAAAACACACAGGGAAACTGAGGACTCTGGAAAGTAAACAGTAGTAGACAGATTGGGTAAGAAAACCAGAATTCAAATTCCTACAAAACCAGGAAGAGTGAGTCATTTTTCCCACTCTGGTCCTCCCACTCCTTGGCCCCAGACATGAGTGCAAGAGGTTTGTGGCAGAGTAGGGGAGTAAAGCCCCAGATTTCTGGCCGGAGGGCTGAAAGGGGGTGGGGGGGCAGGGAACAAGGAAGTAGTGAAGAGATCGTGGCAAGGTAGGAGCTTGGGCAAGTGACCACATAAAGTTATACACGAACTTGCAATTTTAGCAAAAGACATAAATCTACAGAATCAATAAGCTCAGAAAACCTCAAACAGAGTAAACACAGTGAAGTTCATGCCAAGATTTCACATCATAATCGAACTGCTAAAAAATAAAGACAAAGAAAACATCTCCAAAACAGCCCAAGAAAAGTGATATGTCCTACAGAGGAACAAGAAAGCAAACGACTGGATTTCTTATCAGAAACCACGGAGGCCAGAAAAAAGTGGCACAGTATTTTTTAATGCTGAAAGAAAAGGACTGTCAAATTAGAACTCAATATCCAGCAAAAATGTCCTTCAGAAAGGAAGGTGAACTAACAGACATTCTCAAGTGAAAAAAAAGTAAGATTCACCAGCAGTGGACCTGCTCTAAACGAAATTCTTCAGACAAAAATCAGTATTCTGGCTACCGTATGAAAAAAATGGGAAAAGTGTATTTATGAGATGTGTAGGAAATAGACATTTAATTACTGGCCAAGAAAATCCCAAATGATGAAGACTAGTTGTTTCTAAATGTCATTTTTCCCTCAGCATAGGAAAAGAAATTGAGCCCACTCCTGTTTGTATGCACGAAAAAAAATGGGAATTGTTTTTCAAGAAGGAGAGGGTAAAAAAAGGCATTTTTAGACAACCCAACTGAAAGAGTTTTCCACCAAGCAGACCTCTGCTCGTTTTAGAAAGAAGTGAAATGATCTCAGAAGAGGAAGGTCTGACGCATGAAGGGATGGTGAACAAACAAATTGGCAAATATGTGGGCAAATCTAAATAAAATTGAAACAATGATAATTATGTTCACTTAGTGGGGTTAAAATAAAACAAATCGAAAGAAGCATACCCGACAGTAACACACATATATCAGGAACAAACGATAGGAGCTCAGGTGTTCTAAGGTCTTTGCATTATTCAGGAAGTAAAGACAGTAATTAACTTTAAGTGTTAAAAGTTCAAAGTTAACTATTAAAATCATAGAAATAAGAAATATAACATCCAAACCTGTGGAGGGAAAAAAATAGATAAGAAAACAATATTCATTCAATCCCTAAAAAAAGTCAAGAAAGATGGAAAAATTAAAGAAAAAATGCAGGAAAAAAAAAAAATCACAAAAGGTGGTAAAAAATAAATCCCAAAATAATACATAATTACAATAAATGCCAGCAAACTAAATGCTTCAGTTGAAAGACAAAGATTGTCAGATTGAAGATTAGACATTAACCCAGCCATTCGATATTTATAAGAGATACAACTAAAATATAAAAATACAGAAAGAGTTGAAAATAGAAAGATAGAAAGCTATATTCCAGACATGCCTAATAAAAATTGGAGATTGGTTGTATAACAATGTGAACTGTAGGCTTTAAAATGGTTAAGATGGGGGCAGCCAGTTGGCTCAGTTAGTTAGAGTGCAGTGCTCATAATACCAAGGTTGCCGGTTCAAATCCAACATGTGCCAGTGAGCTGTGCCCTCCACAACTAGATTGAAAACAACTTGACTTGGAGCCGATGGATCCTGGAAAAACACACTGTTCCCCAATAAAAAAATTTTAAAAGTAAAATAAAATAAAATGTTAAGATGGCAAATTTCATATAAAGATAGTAAATTATGTGTTAATATATTAATAATTAATATAAATTATAATAGACTTTAAGGCAAAAAAAATTTGCTAGAGATAGAAAAAGTCAGTACATAATGATAAAAGGTACAATTCTGTACTTGTACCTACCTAGTAAAAGACTCAAAATATATAAATGAAAAATTGAATGAACTACAGAAGAAAGAGACAAAATCACCAGGACCATAGGAAATTTTAGCACATCCGCTCATAGAATGCACAAATGAGAAGTCAAGAAACATACAGCATATTCTAACATCACAATTAACAAACTTGATCTAAGGGATCTATACAGAAAACTCACATCTAACAACTACATATTATACTTTTCTTCAAGCACATACAAATATAAAAATTAACCACATACTCAGCCATAGAGCCAGTTTTCACAAATTTCAAAAGACTGGTATTTACAAATTCTATTTTTGAACTACAATGCAATAAAGTTAGAAATCAATAATAAAAAGACAAATAGAAAACTTAAAATGTTTAGAAATTAAGAAACACGTTTCCAAAAACATGAAGAAATAAAATGCTCAGAAATACAAAATAACCAAAGATGTGCAAGTCTTTATGGAAGAAAATTATAAGCCTTCATTGAAAACTATTAAAGAACTAAACAAATGAGGAGAGATGCCTTGTTCCTGAATTAGGAGACTCAATATTGCAAAGCTGTCAATTTTCCCAAAATCAGTGCACATGACTGAGCAAAGTGATGGCAGAGGCCCGAGATGATTCCCCACGTCAAGAGAACTATGGAGAGAGAGGTCAGCAGGGGACTTCAGAAAAACGCAAGAAAATGACCACGACTGAGAGTCAGCTTTCATCTTTTTTTAAAGCACCAATTTTTAGGTGAATTTGAAGGGGCTTTTGTTCAAGATGCCAGATGTTTTTCTAACATAGTCTTTTGTTTGCCCTGTTCTGTGTGTTTTGTTCTATGTTTAGCTTTTCTCTATGTGTATCCTATCTTCCGTTTACAAATTGTACAGGGAGAGCAGACTATAGGAGTAGTCCAAGACTGCTTGGGGGCGTGAGGGCAGGGCACAGAAGACAAGGAAGAAAGTAGTTTATATACTAGGGATGGTCATTTGCTAAGGCTGTCGTAACAAAGTACCACTAACTAGGCTGCTTAACAGAAATTTATTTCCTCACAGTTCTGGAGGCTGGATGTCTAAGATCACCTGTGGGCAGGGTTAGTTCCTGCTGAGGCCTCTCTCCACGGCCCGCAGATGGCCCTCTTCTCCCTGTGTCCTTACATACTCTTTCCCCTGTGTGCATCTGTGCCCTAATCTCCTCTTCTTATAAGGACCCCATTCAGATTGGATTGGAGTTCACCTCATTTTACCTAATTATTTCTTATAAGACCCTGTTCCCAAAAACATTTTGAGGTCTTGGGGTTAAGACTTCAACTATGAATTTTGGGGGACACAATTTAGTGCATAACACCAGGCGTCAGACATTTTACAGGCATGATTTGAAGTAACACCCCCAGCAACACCATGAGACAAACAGTACTGTCCCCACGTACATATGATGAAACCGAGGCCCAAGATGATTAGGTCAGTTGACCACCAACACACAGCTAGCAAATGGCAGAAGACATGAGTCACACTAGTTCTGTCTGCCTGAGCCTGTGCTCCTTCCACTGCACCACACAGCCTGCTGGGACAAGGTAGATACAAAGCGTGAGGGGCAGAGAGCGAAGGGGAGAAGGTGATCTCTCATAGGTTGGCACTACGAAAAATGCACTGAGGGTCACATGCCCAGGTGCAGTAAGCCCCAACTTTTCCTCCCCACTCACCTGTCCAATGCCCACTGTGTCTCCTTTTCCACTAGATCAGCCCTTGATTGTAACTATTGGCAAGAATTGGAGAGATGCCCTCTTTCTAGGAAGGAGGGAACTCTGTGGAAAAGGTGGTTCTAAAAGGAGCACAGAAGGATGCTCAGAGCAATGGAAACTCCGGTCCTGACTTACAGTTGGTGTGGGAAACAGCTGGGAGGCTGGAGCAGGACGCTGAGAGGGAGGAAGCCTGTAGAAATGCCCTGCAAGTGGGAAATGGGCTGTGAGTGGGGAAGTATGGCCATACCCACTTCTTTCCCTGGAATTCAATCCCAGTCTTGTCCAGAGTGACTGAGTTCAGATCAGGGTTCCCAAGTGTTATGAGTTGAACTGTGTTCCAAAAATTCGTATGTTGGAGAGATCCAAGATGGCGGAGTAGATAAACACTGTGCCTGCTTCCTTCTGTGAACACATTAAAATTACAACTAAATTATAGAAACTATCAACCTAGAGAACCATCTGAAGTCTGGCTGAACAGAATTTTTATAACTAAGGATATAAAGAAGAAGCCACTGTGAGACTGGTAGGAGGGGTGGAGATGCAAAGTGGGCTGGCCCCAAACCTCCATGAGGCAGTTGAGTACTGTGAGAGATATCTTGGCCCCCCCAGCCCCACACTGGCCTCCCCAGCCCGGAGTACTGGTGCTGAGAAGAGGATCCCCCACAACATCTGGCTGTGAAAAACAGTGGAGATTCCAACCATCCATGAGATGGAAGGCAGCAGGAAACCCAGACGTCCTCTTAAAGGATCGAGCACAGACTCTCTCACTTGCAGGCACTCACCTTGGGCTCTGGCAGAGGGACAGTAACTTGGCGGGGGGGGGGGCGGTTCAGAGGCATGCAGGGAGCAGACTGAAGTGTGTGGCTTGAAGTGAGGACAGTCGACATTTTCCCCATGTGGGGTCCTGCTCCCATGCAGCCAGGAGCCATCTTTACTATATTGAGCCCTCCCCTACAGGCCAAATCTGAATCTGATTGATCTGGTGGGCTCTGCTGCTCCACCCTGCTGACTTCCTGAGACACTGCCCCACACAACTCTTCCAACACCAAAGACATTTTCTCTGAGAGCAGCCAGCTCCACCCACATTGCACTCTTTCTTGAAAAACTATCAGAGTCTACAGGACCCAGGTGGGCAGCAGCTGGCCTGGGTGTGCTCTGAGACTTTTGCTGAGTCGCTCCAGGCTCAGCACTGGCATGAAACCAGAGTCTACATTAACCTCTTGACCACAATTCTTCCCACTCTAGGGACTCACTGAGACCCTGCCTCACCCAACTTGTGTACCACACAAGGATTTATCAGAGGCTAAACCTTAAGGGAGCCAGCAGTGGCAGCAGGCCTCCGGGTGTCCTGGCTTTTTGCAGAGCTACTCCAGACCTGGTACTGGTGGCAGCTCTCTTCAGTTCATAGTGTGGCCTCTCCCACATGCCTCCATGTGAAGGCAGTGAAGAACCGCAGATCACTTCGTAGCTCCTACCAAGTAGTCCCAGCCAGTCACAGGCAGGGGGTGACCTGCGCCTGCACTGGAGCCCCTCACAAGAGGTGCCAGAACCAACATACTTGATGTTAGCTTCAGACCACAGCAGACCACCACCCAAATAGTCCCACAAGTGGCACACACAAAGGGCAGTCTTAACAGGCACCAGAGCCTGGTGGGGCAAATCCCACTCAGTGGGATAAGCCCCCCACACAGCAGGCTGTAAGCTGTGGACATGGCCAAACCCTACAGCCAATCAGGTTGAAGGTCAATCCGACTCACTGGAATGCCAATAGCAACCAAGGCTCAACTATAACAGGAGGGCACACAAAACCCACCCAAGGGACACTGATGGAGCACCTGGAGCAAATGACCAGTGAGCCAGTGTGTAATGCAAGGTCTCTGATCCTGCTCCCCACACAAGAATGCAGGGTATGGGGAGGCCAAAAAGGAACAACAACGGAGCCATAGATAGTGGAATCATAGCACTATATTCTCGCTGACGGCTGGGTTGGAGACACAGGAAGCAGGAGCCCATCCACTTCTCTGCCAACCAACCAACCCCCTAGCATAGCCATGGCAGTTACATTAGTGGCTAATAGCTAACCGGTGACAGCTGATGGTCACTCAGCCACAGCAGATGGTCATCTTATTACAGCTGATGGCAATCTAATAACCAAGCCAGCACCTTTCCATGTGAGGCCGAGAGCCTGGAAACTGCTCTCTGGGACTCTGTCACCACACAGTGCCAGGGCCCCACAGAGCACCTTCTATATAAGGCCATCAAATGCCAAGACTGGGAGACATAGCAGATGTACCTAATACATAGAAACAAACAGAGAGGCACCCAAAATGAGGAAACAAAGAAATATGTCCCAAATGAAAGAATAGGACAAAAATCCAGAAAAAGAACTAAACAAAATGGAGGCAAGCAACCTACCAGATACAGAGTTAAAATAATGGTTATAAGGATGCTCACAGAACTTAATGAGAACTTCAGCAAAGAGATAGCAAGCATAGGAAAAATAGATAGAAATCATAAAAAAAAAAGTTCAGTCAGAAGTGAAGAATACAATAACTGAAATGAGGAATGCACTAGAAGGAATCACCAGCACACTAGGTGAAGCAGAGTATCAAATCAGTGATTTGGAAGATCAGATAGCAGAAAACACCCAATCAGAACAAACTCATAGATACAGAGAACATATTGATGGTTGCCAGATGGGAGGGGTGTTGGGGGTGAGTGAAAAAGGGGAAGGGATTAAGAAATACAAATTGGTTGTTACACAGTAACCATGGAGATGTAAGGTATAGCATAAGGAATATAGCCAATAATATTGTAATAACTATGTATGGTGTCAGATGGGTACTAGATTTGTTGGCATGATAGATGGGAGGGAGTTGGGGGGGCCAGGTGGAAAAAGTGAAGGGATTAAGAAGTATAAACTGGTAGTTACAAAATAGTCATGGGATGTAAAGTAAAGCACAGGGAATGTAGTAAATAATATGGTAATAACTGTACAGTGCCAGGTCTGAGGGACCATTTCTTAAATTAGATAAATGTCTAACCACTATGCTGCACACTTGAAATTAATATAAAATAATATTGAATGTCAACTGTAATTGAAAATTTTAAAAAGGGGGGAAAAGGTGAAGCGGAATAGAGGTCCCAATTTTGAGGTATAAAACAAGTAAGTCATGGGGATGTAATGTACAGCACTGGGAATACAGTCAATAATACTGTGAAAGCGTGGTACAGTGTTAGATGGTTGCTGGACTTATCATGGTGATCACTTCTTTAGGTATATAAATGTTAAATAACTATGGCATAAACCTGAAACTAATATAATATTATAATATTATTAATATATTAATATACTATAACATTATAATATGTTAGCTATATTTTAATAAAAATCTTAAAATTAAAAAAAAATGCTACACTAAAAAAATTCATATGTTGAAGCCCTAACCCCCAGGACCTCAGAATGTGACTGTATTTGGAGACAGGGCCTTTAAAGAGATGATTAAGATAAAATGAGACCATTAGGATGTGCCCTAATCCAGTATGACTGGGATCCTTATAAGAGGAAATTTGGACACAGAGATACAGAGAAAAGAGCTTGTTAAGACAGAGGAAGAAGATGGCCTCTGTGTATGTCAAGGAGAGAGGCCTGTGAGAAAATTAATTTCTGTTGTTTAAGCTGCCCAGTTGGTGGTATTTTATTATGGACACCCAAGCTGACTCCTATCAGGCTGATCACACTAGAGAAAACCTGACTGCCAATACTGTCCCCAAATCTTCCTCCGTTTCCCCCTCAGAATTATCTGAATAAGAGAGATGGGCCTGCTCAGAAAAGACCCTCGTCTGTGCCAACGACATTCTGGCCTCTGAGAGTCAAGAATAAGGTGAATTAGAGAAACTATGACAAGACTCAAATGTCCTATTGAGTCATTGGTGGGGGTTTTGTGGTGGTAAAAAAAGGGGGAGGAGAAATGTTCAGTAAAGAAAAATAAAATCAAGGCATGCTGATTGATCCCTGAGCAAACTCAGCCTGTGATGACTCTGTCATTTGAACAATATCCTTGCTGATATTTGTCAGTTTCTTCTTCTATGAACTACAGATTTCACAGGTAACTCTGCAAACAAATGCGTTTCATGTTCACCGGCATACCAGTCCTTAGGAATTTAGCCCAGTCTTCTGATTTTTCATTCCCTGCTCTAGCAGCCAACAGACAGGTCACTTGTCCCTGCTAAGGTGGAAGAAGGAGATAAAAGGATTTATTACCTGAACATTCCAGAACCTTCCAAACAAATCTGTTCCATCTTTTTTCTGTAAAAGCTGGACCCACATCTGAGAACTAAGGAGATCATTTTCTTTCCAGACCAGCTTATCCACTTTGGCTTAGTTCACTCAACATTGAACCCTTATCAAATGACAATCTGCAAGCCACAGAATAGGAAATTTCTAGATCAGCACACCAGTTGCAAGTTGGAAACCAACGCCTGACTGGGTCTGTGTCATTTATCACTAGAGTTCCGTGGTCACGTTGCAGCCCCTGCATCTCTGTAGCTCCCCCTAGCAAGTCCTTTGTGTAAGAATTGGGCTCAACACTTCAGAGGAGGGCACAGACAGGGCCACAGGCAGCACCTCCATTGGGGTGTCAGCTCACAGAAGGAGCCCCGTGCTCTCCACAGAGCGAGGCCCCCAGTGCCAAGATGCCAGGCTGGTCAGGTCCAGCGTGGGCTAGAGTCCACCCCAGGACCCCTCTGTGGGAGACCTGCACAGGCCACGGTGAGCACAACCTCCAGGGCCACTCGCTGCCCCAGCAGCATCCACCACTAGCAATTCCATCCCAAAGGTAACAGAATGGTAAGAACAACATGTTGGGCGCCAAACTACTTTTGCTGTGAAATTTCAAAGCAAGGAGGGGTGTTCACAGGAAATGGCCACGACACACCTCCCTACACCCTGCCAGTCTCCTCACCTTCCTGGGGGATATACAGAGTCAGCTTGTTGAGAGACAGGATTTTGAAGAGAGGACTTTCTGAGAGGAGCATCTTAGGAGAAAGCTGTGCTTCTTGAAGGACAGGTGGGGCTGCCTCTCACCTCAGCCATGTTGGGGTTTCCATGAAGCTACGGGAGAGTGACCCTGTGAGCTGAGGGCAGGCAAGGCTGGGGTCCCTTCCCAGCCAGGAGCTTGGAGGAGGGGTCCCGCTGCGGTGGGCTGAGTCAACGCCCAGGATGTCGGGGCTAAGGTCTGGGTCCTGTAAATGGGACCTTATCTGGAAAGAGACTTGGCGGTATGATTAGATTAAGGATCTTGGGCTTAGGGAGAAGGTCATGCTTTATCCAGATGAGCCCTAAATGAGCTACATGTATCCTTAGAAGAGGGTGGCTGAGGGGGACCGACCCACACACACTGGAGAAGGCAGCAGGGCCAGAGAGGCACCAGCTGGAGTGAGCGATGAGGCCACAAGAAGCAGCCTGGGGGCTGCTTCTGCCAACAGCCCCCAGAAGCCGAGGAGGCAAAGAGCAAGTTCTCTGCTAGAGCTTCCGGGGAACTCAGTTTTCCTGACACTGATATTCCTGACTCAGTGAAACCGGTTCCAGAGTTCTGTCCTCAGAATAGTGGGAGAGTACGTTTCTTTTCTTTTAAGCCTTTGAATGTGTGGTAATTTGTTCCAGCATCCACAGGGAACTAACATTGGGCGTAGTGAGACAAGGAGCAAGTATTTGGGTTGGGGCGCCCCGCACCCCATAGTATGTCAGGGCAAGTGACATGTGAAGGTTAGAGCCAGATGCGGGGACATCCAGTGGTGTAACATCTCAGGGGCTGATTACCGGGGCCACCTGGGGTGGGGGAAAGAGATCCCAGCTGCAACAAGCTAGATTTAAACTCGAGAGAAAAAAGTCACACGTGATCACCCAGCAGAGGGACCCCCAATCCCCCGGGTCAAAGCAGTCCAGGCCCTTGGTAAGCTCCACCCAACAGTACGGTCAGCCTAAAAGCCTAGGCAGGCTCAACAGATACAAAGCCAGCTCTCACTGTGCCCACTCAGCTCTCCTACCCTCCCACTCCCCCACCCCGGCTTCCACCTTGGGGAACAGGGGGAGTGGGTGCAGGTGTCCAGCAGAATAGCACCCCTCCCACGCCGGCTTCCAGCCCCAAGCAGGCTGAGGGGGAGCGGGAGAAGAACAGATGTCAGAGTTTAGAGTTTTGACTAATATCTTGGCCTGGACATCCGAATTCCAAATTGAGGCTGTTTTCCATTTAAAGTGACCTTAGGACAGAGTGTTTCCTAAGAGGAGCAGCAAAGTCAGAACCCACCAGCGTTGTCACCCAGGGCCAGGGAACATGACTGCTGCTGACCACACATCAAAGGGGCAGCATGAGGCCAGAACCAAAGCTGCACTTCTATTACCCGGGGGGCCGTGCGTGGCCAACCCTCACTGCACAAAGGCTGGTGACGTCTCAGAGGAACCGAGAGAAGTTGAGTTCCCCCGAAAGGAAAAGATGTAAATTTGTTTTCAGAATCACTTCTAAGCTTCCTGAACGGAGCCCAGCCTGGCCTGACTCGCAGTGACGTCAGCCCAAGACAGCCATCTCAAGTGGCTCTGGGCTTCCTCACCCTCAGCCCCTGGCGCAGAAAATGCTGCTTTTGTTCCACAGGAGATTAAAAACATTTGCTGCTGTGTCCATGAGTCACAGCCCCTGTTATCACTGAGCCAGGGGTCCTTAACCTCACCTCAAAACCCAGGAAACTCACAGAGGATGCCAGAGACAGGATTATGCCTCAGCTGGGACCTGGCCCAGAGCCCGCATGCCATCTGTGCCCATTCTCCTGGGACAAAAGGCAACGGGACTTATAGTGCATGTTTGGGGCCCTCATAAAAGTCTCAAAACACGGTTACCTGCATGTGAGGGAGATGGGGCAGGAGTCACACAGGCCAGGATAAATGCCCCTTGTCACTGGTCTTGCATCAAAATCGCAAAAACCAGGTGACAAAACACTGTCTCTGGCTCCTCCCGGGTGGTGCCAGGGCTGGTGTTGCTGGTGGCCATGCTGGCTGTTGTATGGCCCATCTTGGACCTGAACAGAGACTCTGCCCTGCTTTGGAACTCCTGGCCCCTACCAGATTCCTGACCCAGCGGAGGTGGCTCCTGAAGCACAGAGCAGGGCCTCTTCTGGGAATCCTGGCGGGATGGCTCACTTATCAGGCAGGGAGACGATTCCACACCTATCCACAGTGCTGCTTAGACACATCCCTTAAGTGACTGCTGTCTGGAACATTCGTTAAAATGCTAGGGGACAGGAACGAGTGGATTCTTTAGTCCCAGGATTCTTTAGTCTTTGTTTAGTCCCAGGACAGAATGCTCTTCACTGACTAAACCATGACTTGGGTATAAGAGAAGGAATGTGAGAAAGGGGAACAGGCTGAAGGGGCTGGAATGTCCTGACCCTCCTCTCTGGGGTATCTGCTCCCCCCTTTCCAAATGCCAACAAGGGGGCACCTTCTTAGGTCCTTATGATGTCCTGGGGTCCCAGATATTGCTAAGTAATCTGAAGATTACAGTGAGCTCCCCTAATCTAAGCTCCAGAGACTGTAATGCATGACGACAATTTGTTCAGTGGAGTGAGAAGTGCTTTGCCAGGAGCACTGCTCATTTTAGTCATCAATCAATCAGGGAAAGAGACCTCCCTCATTAAAGCACTTGGTGGGGTGCCAAGCGGTGCAGACTCCAAGAGCACGTGACTAGGTGAGAAATTCCCACTTCCCCATTGCCTGAGTTCTAGTCACAGTTTTACACAGTTTTAGTTGTATGCAATCCTTGGGGGTCATCATTTTCCATTTCTGAATCTATACAATAAAGAAATCCTGAAAAAACTGATGGTTGCTACATGGGAAGGGGGTTGGGGATGGAGAAGAAGGAGAAGGGATTAAGAAGTACAAATTGGTAGTCACAAAATAGTCACAGGGATGTGAAATACGGTATGGGGAATATAACCAATAATGTTATAAAGACTATTTAGGGTGTCATATGGGTACTGGACTTATAGGGGGGATCACTTCATAGATTATATAAATGCCTAACCACTGTGCTGTACACCTGAAACTAATAACTAATATAAAATAATATTGAAAGTCAACTATAATTAAATACATATATATATATATATATATATATATATATATATATATATATACATATATATATACATATAAATGCACACACACACACACACACACACAAACACACATACACACACACTGGGGATGCCAAAAAATGTAAACACATTTTAAGAGGCATTATCTATGCTCAAGCAGTAGTTCGCCGTAATCAGAAGTGTCTGGACGCTGATGGTAACCACTTTGAGCACCTCTTGTAATTGCAGAAGTCAAATGTGACTTGTATTCATCTTTTGTTATCGGTATATATCAAGTATTACAATTAATACAGTTTTTTCCTTTCTTAAAATGCTTACATATTTTTGGCATCCTCTGTGTGTGTATATATATATGTATACATTATATACACACATATATATATTCATTCATGGGATGTAAAGTACAGCATAGGAAATATAGTCAATGGTATAGTAACAGCTATCTACGATGTCAGAGGGGTAGTAGACTTGGTGGGGTTATCACTTTGTGAGGGGTGTTCATGTCTAATCATTATGTTATTTTGTACACCTGGAACTAATTTTTAAAAGGATTTTAAAAAAAAGAAATTTTGTGTGTGCATCAGAGGGCTTCCTGGAACCATCTTAAAGGAATCCATGCAAATGGATTGGCTTCAGGGGTCCAGCTGGCATGGAGGAGGAGTAACCAGCAACAAGTGTGTGGTCATCAGCGTATCGAGGGAGGGGATGGGAAGGAAGACAAATAAAAATGGAAGACGTGGGGGGGCCGGTGCACTTAAAACTCTTGGTATCTTTGCTGTCATTGGAAGAAGAAGGACACTTTCTGGCACATCTTTCTGGTGTAGATCAGGAGTCAAAAACTGAGTGTCTGCAGGGCCTGGAGAGGAGACATAAGTCCAGTGGACAAGATGTAACCACAGGGAGTGAAGGGACGGGGGCAAACTGGCCAGGGCATGCCCTGCCTGAAATGATGCTGCCGTGTGCCCCTAAGGGCTCAGCAGGGCAGATCAGATTGTTTCTCAAGAATGTTAAAAATTTAGATTTGTATGTGAATGCTCCTGATTTTTAAAAATTGACTAATTTTTTAAATTAACACCGTGGCTGGTTAAATTCTTCCCGAGTTGCCAATTTGTAACCTCAAGCATAGATGGTGAGGCTTATTTCAGAAAGAGCTTGGAGAACCCACGGAGCTAATGAACAAAGCTAAATTCAGCCCCAGCCTCTGCAGATGGGGCCTCCTTTGAAATTAGACCAACGACAAACATCTAGGGGTACCTGTTAAATTTGAATTTTAGATAAATAAGGAATATTTTTTTAGCATAAGAATATCCCAAATTGCATGTGAAGTTATTATTTTAAAAAATGTGGGCTGACAACAAAGATGGTGCAGTAGATAAATGTTGTGTTTACCTTCTCTCACAACCACATCAAAATTACAACTAATCCACAAAACAACCATTATTGAGAATCGCCTAAAATCAAGCTGAACTGAAGCCCTTCAACTAAGGACGTGCAGAAGAAACCACCTCCAAACTGGTAGGAAGGTCAGAAACACGGTATGGGCTAATCCCACACCCGTGTGTGACCTTTAAAGATCAGGAGGGCTATTTTGGCGATGGAGGTCCCCCCAACCCCCTAAGGGAGTGAGAGATACCAACCCTACCCCTGCCCAGGTTTCCAGTGCCAGGGAGAGAAGTCCCCCAAATTTTTATTGTGAAAACCAGCAGAAATTGTGACTGAGTGAGACAGTGCGGCTGCATTCACAGGCGCTCCTCTTCAAGGGACTGCTGTGGACTTACCCACTAATGGAATCACTCGCTCTGAGCTCCAGCACTGGGGCAGCAGCTGGAAAAGCAGCAGGGACAAATGGTGGGGAATTGAGTTGTCTGACTTGGAACAGGGGCTGGAGAGGTGGCCTTCTCCTGGACGGGGGAGCTGGCGGAGGCCATTGTTTCTTTGTTGAGCCCTTCCTCTTCCCAGTATGTGAACACAGGTGGCCACCATTTCTGAGTCTCTGCCGTTGGTGATTTAAGACCTGGCCCCATCCAACTTTTGGGCACACCCAGGCTGCTTTCAGTGGCTTTCTCATGCAGACTGCCTGATTTGGCTCAAACTGCAGACTTTCCTAGAGTCCCTCAAGGGTTCGTGGAACCCAGACAAGCAGCATCTGGCTTAAGCGTGTCCTCTACCTCTGGCTGAGCAGCCCTAAGCCAGCAGTAGTGGCAGCTGGCCTTGGTTTGTAGCTTTCCTCTCAGGGTGCTTCCAGGCACAGCACAGGCAGTAGCCATGTGCAGATTTCTTTCTGGCTCCAGCTAGGTGGCCCCAGGGTTGGGGCAGGGGGCACGGGCTGTGGCTGAAGGAGACCTATAGCAGATCCCCTCCAAGGTGGTCCTGGGGCTGACGTCCCCACTGGTCAGCCTCAAAACGAGCTGGAGCACTACCTAGCTACCTCCAAATACGACACACCCAAGGGGCGGATTGGGCGGGCACCAGAGTCCTGCTGAGGCAGATCATGCTCTGTAGATTCAGCCCCTGAATCTCTTCCCCTATAGTCAAGGTCAGTCCTCAAAACCAGTGAGCTCAAGGGTCAGTCCCTCACAGTGATGTGCAATTGTCAACCAAGTCAACTACAAGAGGAGGGCACACATAACCCACACAAGGAACACACTTGGAGCACGTGGCTCAGGCGACCAGAAAGACTGCGCCACTGAGCCCCACAGCATACCTACTGCATAAGGCCACTCAACTAAGATGGGAAGATATAGCAGCCCTACCTAATACATAGAAACAAACACAGGGAGGCAGCCAAAATGGGGAGACAAAGAAACACGTGCCAAATGAAAGAACAGAACAAAGCTCCACAAAAAGAACTAAGCGAAACAGAGATAAGCAATCTATCAGATGCTAAGTTTCAAATGTTGGCTATAAGAATGCTCAATGATAAAAATGGAGATGGAAACCATAAAAACCATAAAAAAGGACCAGTCAGAAATAAAGGATACAATAATGGAAACGAAGACTATATTACAGGGAATCAACAGTAGATTAGATGAAGCAGAGTGTCCAACCAGTGATATAGAAGATAAGGTAGCAGAGAACACCCAACCAGAACAGCAAAAAGAAAACATAATTGAAAAAATTAAGGAGAGTTTAAGGGGCCTCCGGGACAATATCAAGCATACCAATATTCACATTATAGGGGTAGAAGGAGAAGAGAGACAGCAAGGAATTAAAAACCTATTTGAAGAAATAATGACAGAAAATTTCCCTAACCTGGTGAAGGAAATGGACATACAAGTCCAGGAAGCAAAGAGAGTCCCAAACAAGATGAACCCAAAGAGGCCAACAGCAAGACACATCATGATGAAAATGCCAAAGTTTAAATACAAAGAGAGAATCTTAAAAGCCACAAGAGAAAAGCAGTTAGTTACTTACAAGGGAGCCCCCATAAGACTGTCAGCTGATTTCTCAACGGAAACTTTGCAGGCAAGAAGGGAGTGGCAGGAAATATTCCAAGTGATGAAAAGCAAGACATACAACCAAGATTGCTCTACCCAGCAAGGCTGTCATTTAGAATTGAAGGACAGATAAGGAGCTTCCCAGACAAGATAAAGCTGAAGGAGTTCATCACCACCAAACCAGTATTACAAGGACTCTTAGAAGGACTTCTTTAGGATGGGAGGGGGGTTAAAGATGGGTGAAAGGGGAAGGGATTAAGAAGGTTGTTATACAGTAATCATTGGGATGTAGGTTATAGCATAAGGAATATAGTCAACAATATTGTAATAATTAGGTGTGGTGCCAGATAGGTACTAGATCTATCAGGGTGATAGGGTGGTAATGGGGTTAGGGGCAGGGTGAAAAAGCTGAAGGCATTAAGAAATATAAATTGATAGTTAATACAGTATGGGGAATATAATCAACAATGTTGTAAAGATTATGTAAGGTGCCAGATGGGCACTGGAATTATCAGGGGGATCACGCCATAGACGGTGTAAGATGCCTGACCAATGTGCTATACACCTGAAGAGCTGACGTGGAATAATACTGAATGTGAACTATAACTAAATAGATAGGTATATATAGTCACAGAATGTGGAGTACAACACAGGGAAGATAGTCGATGGTGTTGTAACAGCTGTATAAAATGTCAGAGGGGTAGTAGCATGGGGGGGGGGGTTATCACTTTGTGAGGGATTTAAATGTCTAACTATTACATTGCTTTGTACACTTGAAACTCATTTAAAAAAAAGCATTGTTTATCTGAAATTCAGTTTGACTCTGGAATACCACTCCAGCCAGAGTGGAGTCATGCTCTTCAGCTCTGAGAGAAGCAGGCTCCAGCCTCCAGGACACAGGAACACAGCCCATGATGCAGATTTCAAAGGAAATGACAAGTGTGAGTGCCTGGACACTACAGTGACAGACTAGGTGACCTACACAAACATTTTAGCCTTGACCTCAGAGGATGGATGTCCTAGAGCCATCCCGGCCCCTCTCCATTTGTGGGTTCTTTGTCCCTCTGAACCTCAGTTTCCTCATCTCTTAAATGGAGACAAAATTCCTGTCTCACAGGATTGTCACAAGGATTAATTGGGATACATGTAAAAGCATATCACATAGTGTCTGATGGAAGGCAGACACACAAGTGTTTGTTATGTGCTAAATGAAATCTCCAAACTCAGAATGACTGTATTCCAACCTCATCTATTGCCAAACCAAGACCCATCTATTGAGGGTCACATGGGCTACATGAGAACCCCACTATGGCCTGAGACGTCTCTGGGGGATGGGTGATGGTCAAGGTGCTGAGCTCTTGGTGACCATGGGGATACAGTTCAGGGAAGAATGAGGTTCTGGCTTTCTACACTTGGGGGCTGGAAGTCATGTGTGCTGACTCCACCTTCCTTTTTTTAATTTAAAGAATTTTTTTAACTGAAATACATTTGACATAATATTATGCAAGTTTAAGGTATACAACATGTTGATTTGATACATTTGTACATTGTAATATGATTACCATGGTAGACAGTTAGCATCTCTGCCATGTCACAGAATTACCATTTCTTTTTTGTGATGGGAATGATTAAAATCTAGCCTCTTAGCAACTTGATACAATACTGAATATGATACAATACTGTTGTCTACATTCACGGTGCTGTGCATTAGATCTCTAGGCCTTATTTTTCTACTAGTTGTAAGTCTGTCACCTTAAAAACCTTTCTCTTATTCCCCTACCTCCCAACGCCTGCTAACCACCATTCTACTCTCTGTTTTTACAAGTTTGGCTTTTTTAGATTTCACATATAAGTGAGATCATACAATATTTGTCTTTCTCTGTCTGACTTATCTCACCTAACATAATTCCCCCAAGTTCCATCCATGCTGTTGCAAATGGCACGATGATTTCCTTCATTCTCATGGCTGAATAATACTCGATTGTACCACATCTTCTTTATCCATTCATCTGTTGACAGGCACTTAGGATGTTTCCATATCTTGGCTCTTGTAAATAATGCTGCAATAAACATGGGAGTGCATATGTTGCTTCGATATCCTGTTTTCATTTCCTTTGGGTATATACCAGAAGTGGACTTGCTGGATCGTATGGTTGTTCTAACTTTAATTTTTTGAGGAAACTCCGTACTGTTTTCTGTAGTGGCTGCAGCAATTTACAATCCCACCAACAGTGCACAAGGGTTCCCCTTTCTCCACATTATCTCTTCTTGGTGATGGCTATTCTGACAGGTGTGAGATGACATCTCATTGTGTTTTGATTAGCATTTCCCTGATAATTAGTGATGCTGAGCATCTTTCCATTTACTTGTTGGCCATTTGGATGTCTTCTTTTTAAAAAAGTCTATCTAGTTCCTCTGCCCATTTTTTAATCAGGTTGCTTGTTTTGCTATCGTGTTGTATGACTTCTTTATAAGATTTGGGTATTAACCCTTTATCAGATACATGGTTTGCAAATATTTTCTCCCATTCTGTTGCTTGTCTTTTCATTCTGTTGATTCTTTTGCTGTGCAGAAGCTTTTTAGTTTGATATAGTCCCACTTGTTGATTTTTGCTTTTGTTGTTTGTGCTTTTGGTGTCAAGTCCAAAAAATCATCATCAAGGCCAATGTCAAGTAGCTGCTTCCCTATGTTTTCTTCTAGGAGTTTTACAGTTTCAAGTCTTATGTTTAAGTCTTTGATCCTTTTCAAGTTAGTTTCTGTGGCTGGTGTAACAGGTCCAATGTCATGTTTCTGCATGTGTCTGTCCAGTTTTCCCAGCACCATTTGTTGAAGAGAGCGTCCTTTCCCCACAGGGTGTTCTTGGCTCCCTTGTCAAATATTAGCTGACCACATTAAGTCTGGGCTCAGAACACTTTTTAATTTGTGCTTTGCACTGTTCTTCAGCAGCATGCCAACTGCCGCAGGTGGTACAGAGGTGGTCTCATGCACTCCGAGTGTTCTTTGAGGGGCTCAGAGAAACACAGGAGCAGCCCCAGCCACCCGCCCACCTTTGGAAAGCCAGGCCCAAACACACAACAGCTGGGAAGACCTTGAGCATTATAAGGCAAGAAACAGACCTGGATCATGAAGTTCTTCATTTTATCTGATTTCTTCCCCCAGACAGCTTAGAGGATGACAAAGGATGTATTTGTGTGCTTTCAACACAGAGGTGCCACTGCCACACGCTTATAAGACACACACATGCACACATGCACACACACACACACGCGCGCGCGCTGAAATACCTCTGAGGGAGTTCATTTAAACCTGCTTTTCTTAGAAATAAAGTGATTGTATTAGTTTGCTAGTGTACATTAGTTTGCTAGTTTGATTGTATTAGTTTGTATTAGTGTCTTAGTCTGTTTGAGCTGATAAAATACCATAAACTGGGTCTCTTATTAACAACAGACATTATTTATCACAGTTCTGGAGGCTGGAAGTCCAAGACCAAGACACCAACAGATTCGGTGTCTGGTGAGGGCCTGCCTCCTGGTCTGCAGATAGCTGCTTTCTGTCTGTACCCCCACATGGCAGAGGGGGTGAGGGAGCTCTCTGGGTCTCTTTTATAAAGGCAATATAATCCCATCCATGAGGGCCCCAAGCTCTTCACCTCATCACCTTCCAAAGGCCCCACCTCCTAATACCACCGCATTGAGGGTTAGGATTTCAACAGATGGCTTTGGGGGGACAGAAACATGTAGTCCATAGCACCAGTTGACCACTAAGATTTGAAATTCCTGTAAACGGAGGCCAGCCTTTCATTCCACTGTTAAACATAAGGCTTAAATGCAAATGTAACACTTTTTTCCTGTGAAACTCAATTTCAAGGTAGCTCTAAGGTAAGAATAATTATACCCGGCGTCTGTCCTTGTGTTTCCAGGCATCTCGATGCAGTCATGCCCACAACACTCACACCCAAAGGACCCCCAATGGAATCAGCCTCTTGTACAGGCAAAGGAGACGCAAACATCATTCTGGAATCCAGGGTCACTTCCAGATTTCTAAAAGCCTGACTGGGGGCCTCGGGGCCCCTCAGAATCAGCCTAACTGACCCCTTCCAAGCACAGCCTCTAGGAAGGGGCAGGCACTGGGCTCAAGGGCATGGGGGTGACCGAGCTCTCAACTGTGACCCCACCTCCACAGAGACAGCCTTTCTTGCTCTGGGCCTGGATGCCTGGGTCACCAAAAGGCAGACAACGGACTTGACTGCTCTCATTGATACTCTTTTTTTTTTATTATTATTAGTTTCAGGTGTACAAAACAATGTAATAGTTAGACATTTATCATTTATATCCCTCACACCATGATAACCACCTTTCCCCAATCTACTACCCCTCTGACATTGCAGACAGCCATTACGTTTCCACTGTCTCTATTCCTAAGGCTGTACTCCACTTCTTGTATATATATATATATATATATATATAAAATTGTAGTTGACATTCATTACTGTTCAGCTTCGGCTTCAGGTGTACAGTGCAGTGATCAGGCATCTACATCATCCCTGAGGTGTCTCATTGATACTCTTGATGGGTGTTAAGAACCATATAAAGACGTGTACAAGTGTTCGATGGAAGTAAGAGTTGGACACAAAGAATGTGACTTAAGCTGAGGGCAGGTAGGGTTTGGTTCAGTCATAAGGAAGGATTTCTAGAAACATTTTCTTCCCTCTTTTCTTTCCTCCCTGTTTCCTCCCTCTTGGGTTTTGGGTAGCTTGTGCTAAATGCTGGAATCAAAATGGTCAAAATGGAAGACCCTCTCCCTGAGAGTCCTCAGTGCACTGGGCCACAAGATACCCCAAAATAATCCCCCCACCTGTGATCCTGGGGCAGCTGCCCATACACAGAGCACCTGGAGGAGGCAGTCCTGCTCTCCAATCAACTGGAATGGAGGATCATGTGCCATCCTGCGACTATAGCTCAGGCAGATGGGCTAGATGCTTCCCCAGGCTCTGGGCAGGCCTCTCCCTCCTTAAAGTAAACAGAATTGGAGGCCCTTCGGCTGGACCAATTCTAAAGGTCGGTGAGACCAAAGCTCTTCCTGACAGATCGGGAAACTGAGGACACCCGGCTAGTAGCCAGGCCTCCCCACGATCCCCCGCAGGCCCTCTACCACAACAAAGTCGATTTTCCCTGCCTAGCAATTTAATTTATGAGGGGTTTTTTATGGTAATGAGTTGGAACTGAACACACACTGAAATGCAGTGCAAATCACTTCAAGAGCTGAAAAATGCTAATCTCCCTCCAGCATCTCCAGCGCCATTGCCTAAAACTACCTGCTCCAGCAAGATTCCCGTGGCTTAATTATTGCTGCCGAGGAAATTGAACTGATTTGCATTAACTTTCATCAAATGGAAACAGGCAATGTCAGTCCTGCAGAAGCAGGCCTGGGTTAACCTGTCGGCCCCGCTGCTGGCAGACAAGGGGACGAGACTTGGCCGGGCCACCACAGCTTCCCTCCGCGAACCACATGCAGTGACTGGGCACCTCGGGCACCCGCGGCAATCTGGTTACCTGTTCACCTGTACTTCTCACATCTGATCCTCTCGGGCAACAGTAGTGTGAGGCCTCGGGCTCAAGGCCGGGTATTTAATTGGGCCCGTTTGAAAAGTTCCATCCAGACCTAGTGAGTTTACAGTCAAAGCCACATTTCTTCCCCTCGTGTTCCCGGCTTTTTACGACTGACTCCAAACCAACTTTCAAAACCTGGCAAGAGCCAGCGCAGCCGCTCAGACTGCAAGCAGGCCTGCTTTTGAAGGCAGCGGCATTACAAAACAGAACCACCTGCATTAAGGGGAAGCGGACACACTCTCTGTGTAGGGCTGGCCTGGGGGCTCTGAAAACGGAGTCCGCTGTTCTCATGTTACCGGTGTTTGAAAGCTCAGGGCTGTTTGTCTGACTGTGTGTGGAACGGGCACCTCCTACTTCTGAGAAAAGGAAAAGTATGGAATCCATCCTTTGATATGCAAACGTGTGTTTACTCAGGTGAGGGGTGTTGTGACAGATGCTGAGGCCAGGTTCCCATTCTGCATTTCTTTACTTTAGTCTCCCTCTTTCACCGGGTTACCCAAAGAGGGTTTAAAAAGAAAGCTCTGCTTGCACACCATGGCTGGTCCACAAAAATCTTTCACTGAGCCACGTTTTAACCAAAAAAGAATATTATTATGTTTGCATTGATGTGTGTGGACTGTTCAGGGTTTTTGATGATAAGGGCATTGAGAGTTTCACATCTAGGAAGAGCCTCGATGACGCCAAGTATATTCTTAAGTGTAATAAGTGTTTCATATTTATTGATGACACACCAGATGCCACTGCATTTTCACTCTGAAATGGGCTGAGCAGCTGCACTGACGGCCCCTGACTTGTTCTTCCGAGCACTTAGCTCACTCACTCCCTGCAGTTGGTTCGCACAAGTTCTCAGGTGGGACCTCCTGAGACTCACCTCGGTTTACACACCTGGCCTTCCTTAGTGGGACACCTGGCGTGGTAGGTGCTCAGAACATCAGGGCAGGAACAAGTGAGGAAAGGTGTCTGTGGGCAGACAGAACAGCAAAGTTCATACCACAGATAAAGCCAGGTTGGGAAGAAGGGCTGCGGCCACCAGTGACACCCTGCAAAGGAAGGACAGTCAGCAGAAGGTGACCGCTGCTGGCGAGCAGAACGGAGTCAAGTGGAATTTGCGGAGGAATTTGACACAAAACGTGGGGTTATTTTATGACCAGTTTACAGGGATCTTCCTGGGGGAAATGAGGACGGTGGACAATTCAGGAAGGGGAAGCCGTTGCTAACTTGGTCAGCTAATTGCAGAGTCACACACACACTGACTTCAGGACGAAGTCCTCAGTGCCCCCAGCAGGTGCGGTGGAGGCCAAGAGCAGCGCTGGGCCCATGTCACTTCCTTCAGAAGCTGCTCCAGCTCTGTTCTGGGCTGTACACCTATCAAGCTGCTGATAGTTCTGTTGGCTTGTGGTGTGGCTCACAGCCATGGTGAGTGACCAGGCTTCTAGGGTGTACCAGGAAGTGAATGACCAGGCTTCTAGGGTGTAGCCTGTACCAGGAGCAGCACAGAAGGGACCTGCCTGCCCTGTAGTGGCCCCTAACCCTCCCCCAGCTCCCAGCCTCACCCCTACCACCCCGCTACCGCCTCTCACCCACCTCCATCTCCCACTCCCATCCAGGAGTTGCTGACAAATGTATTGACCCAAACAGAGACTACTTTGTGGGCTCATCTTTGTGGCTCCATCACATATCATACCTTAGACATCCCCAAAACAATGCTATTTACCTCCCTCAACCATGGCCCCAGTGAAGAAACACAGCTGTAACGCCCTTAACCATTGCCAGCCCAAACTGTATCCTGGACAGCGTTCGCCTGTATAAATAGCGCTGCACACAGGCACACGTGACACTCATGCTCGTGGCTGAGAGCACAGGTGCTGGTGGACCCACGATTCACAGAATGCTCTCGGCTGCCTCATTCCATCGGATCCTGTTTCCTTCGGTGAACTGAAGCTCAAGAGCTTCCGTCAGTAAATGACAGAGCCAAATCAAGCTCAGGTCTTCCGACCAAAAAAGGACACGTGGGAGCAGTCACCTTCCCCCAGAGAAGGGGCGGAGGCCCTGTAACGTCTCTTGGGGCCCCGTCGACTGTGCTCTTTGTGAAGAGGCCTAAGGACCAGGACCAAGTACTTTTGCTTCTTTGAACTTCCCTGGAATGCATGAGGTCTCACTTCCACACACTTATTGAGAGTCCACTATGTGCCGTAGTCCACGCTGCATGAAAAACTGGGTTGTACAAAACACCCTGCCCTCAGGGTGTTTGAAGTTCAGTGGATGAGAGCAGCAAGAAAACAATGACAATAGAGTCATGCGCAAAATGAGAGAGGTCCATATTCAGCTCAGAAGAGTGAAACTGGTTCTCTCTCAGGGAGGAAGTAGTCTTTAGAGGAAGCTATAGTGACACTGGGTGAGGGTTTTGCAGAATGAATAGGAGTTTATCAGGTAAATGAGAAATCGGGAGTTATCCCTGGCAAAGGGAACCATACCTCTCAAGGCAGAAGCCACGAGCAGTGTGCAGGTGCTCAGTTCTTCTAGATCTCAGAGCGGCAGGACACGAGACCAGAGACATGAATGGGGTCCAGGTCACAGAGTCAGCTTTGTGTGCCCTGCTCAGAGCTCAGGTGGCACCTATAACTAATTAGGAGTCATGGAGGCATTTCAACAGAGAGCTACATCGTCAGAATTCCACTTTCAATAGTCACTCACCTCACAGTCTGGTGAGAGTTTCAAAGGGGAAGAGACGGAAGCAAGAAGACAAAATAGATCAGCTATTGGCATAGTTCAGGCAAAAGAGATATGGGCCCAAAGTGGGGCACCTGAGGGGAGGACTGACTCAGAAGACAGGCTGAGGAGAAGGTAAACCTAACCTGTGAGGTGGAGTCAGGATGACGCCCAGGTTTCCTGTCTTGGGCACCTGAATGGACCGTCACACCCCTGACTGGTGTGGACATAAGCAGCCTTACAGAGGAAGGTGGTGAGATTTTCCTTGCCATCTTGAATTTGAGATCTCTGTAGGACAGTCCTGTGGAGGCATTCGTCATGCTCCTGGAAATGTGAGAGTGGGGAAAAGCACCGCATGAGAAAAGACAAGGGCCAAATGAGTACCCTTAGCCAGGGTGTTTTCTGTGGTGTGGTGGAGGAGTGAACAGAGTAAAGAAATGAAGACAGAGGGTGTGGACCACTCCTACGTTAGCTAACTGTGAAGCAAAGGAAGGGCAGGATCTGGTAGGATCACAGAATAGGCGTCCTAGGGATGCGAGGCCCAGATGCTGGCCCTGAACAGGAAAAGCAGCTTGTTCTCAGTTCCTGGTGTGAACAAGAGGCAGATGTGCGAGGGCAGAGGTGATCAGGCAAATTGGGACAAAGGGGGACAAAAAGCTAAGAACTGTGTTTTGTTCTCCTTTATGGAGAATGAAAGGCATCTAGGTGATTAGGTTATGTTTAAAAAATGACCAGGTGAGGGACTCTTCAGAAAGATAAACTGATTCTAAGTGTATTGGGATCACGCCTCTCCATATGGTATGCATATACATTGATTATACACCAAATACCTTGGGGAAAAGTCATCTTGGACCTGGCAACAATTAATTATTTTACTAAGGTTCCCCTAACCCATAAAAACGATAGGTTCCAGCAGATAAAACCACCAAACATCAAATGCCATGTAGACTTTGGTTACCCCTACTGAGAATAATTGAAATCTGTGAAAACGTAACATAAATTGCTGCTCCTCCGAGAAAAAGGCTGTGTGTCTTGGTGTCTGTTCTTACAAACGCCACCAAACCCGAGAGCCAAACACAAACTTCAACCGCCCATAGCAGAAGCGTCCCTGCTGTTCAGGGCCAAGTGAAATGCCTTTGGAGACAGAGTTTTGAAGGCATTTTGACGACTTTGATGTGCTGAGAAATTTCAAACTTGAAAGAATAAGAGACAAGAAGAAATAAACGTAACCAGCATTTTAAAGAATCAAGACATCAACTGCTCATTTGACCAAATGGAGGTGAACAACCCACGGCTCAGGCTTTTCAGCCAACCCTGAATGAGAACAGGATTCCTATGGAAGGTGCGTGGTGAGAGAATGAGGGCCCCATCCATCCAGCGCCCCCCTCTGCATAGCATGGTGCAGGCGCTATGCAGACAGAGGTCCCCCTGCCCTGAGCTCACTCTCTAGATCATGACAGCACCCACTGCACAGAGGAACGTGAGGGGTAAATGACATGGTCCATGGAATATCCATGTTTGGTCCAGAGCGTAGCAAGGCAGCCCCTCCCACTGCTGAGAAGAGGTGGTCATACCTGCCACCAGCAGCATTTGGGCAAGAGGGAGAGCTTGAGGGGAGCAGGGACAAGCGTGCCACCTGGTACCACCCGACAGCACTTCTGGGAGTCACACCATTGTCTCCCCAGACAATGCTTCTGGGGTCCTGCTTCCTTTGCCTGAAGGGTTTTCATGGTCAAGGCAGGGTCTCTACTCAGGCTGGACGCTGGGCCCCAGAGCTCACTGCCTGTTTATCCTCGTGTCAGGGTAACTGGGGACAGGGGGAAGAAAGGAAGACACTCCAGAACTGTGGTTGACTCCTGGGAAGGAGGAAGCCAGGGATACGCCCCAGCTGGCAGCCAAGAGGCAGGGTGTCACGTGGGCACCAGAGGGCAACGGAGAAGCTGAAGGCTTGGGTGTCCAAGTGAGGCACAGTCTGCTCTTCCCGACCCCATAATTTTCCTCTGCAAAGCTTCTTTGTGCATCTTGAATTCAAAGCAAGAGTTTGGACAAAAGAGAGGCTGTTCCATCGGAAGGTGGGTTCTTGTCGGAACAGGTCAATTGCGGGAAGGGCAAGCAGCCCTGGGACGGGGCTTGCCTGCGGACCTCAGGCGATGGCGGGGCCCCGAGCACCTCCCACTCTGAATCAGAGGAAGGGCATCCTGCCACCAGGACCAGCTCCTCTGCCACCACAAGCCGGGCCTTTCTCTTTCCCACGTTCCTGGGTCGAGAAGCAGGTGTGGTACATTGCGGCAGGCTGACATCAACGAAAAACACATTCCCGGCTCCTCAGGTCTCTTGGCACATGCAGTTTCTGAGGCTGAATTACACCTGACCTCCAGTCAGTACCTGTTTACTCACCCCACTCCACCCTATCCCTTTAACCCCCCTCTCCTGCTCAGCACAGGAGGAGCCTGCAAGGGGTCCAGGAACTCACAGGTGACCCATGCTGGTGATGGCACCAAGCATGGCCCTGGCAGGACACCTGCTCATATAAACCTGCCCCTCCTCGTGCCCTCCTCCATGTCAGCTACTTGGTTATATTCATTCATTCATTCATTCATTCATTCAAAGGGTAGGTATTGTGTGCCCCTGGCCCAGGTTCTCTGCCAGGTGTCGAGGGTGTAAGGTGAGCGGAACAAGGAACAGTCCCATCCCTCGTGGAGCTTACCCTGGTAAGAGGAGACATCAGCAGCAAGCGAGCAAACAAATAAATAAGCTAGCTTGGTAGTGATAAGAGTGGCAAGGGGCTGATATATATCAAGGAAGATGTCCCTCCCTGAGGAAGGGACAGCTGAGTGAGGAACGGCAAGGACGTGTCCGGCTGTCCCCTGAGGAGGAGATGGCAGCCTGTGTTCCCAGTGTGAGGTGAGAGCCCAGTGAGACCAGGCATTGTCTTAGCTCATCCAGCACAGCAAGCGCAGCCCGGAATACTGGGCAGCAGTGTCCAGGCCTCCATGCCAGGATGGCCCCCACCTGGGGGGGCTTCCTCCTGAGGCAAGCACCTTCATAGACAGCAGCGTAGGTGGAACACTCCAGAAGCCTCACAAAAAGAAAGCAAGACAGCCTGCTACACTAGGAAGAGAGGTTGTCCCTGTGAGGACACTCTGGTAGCTTGCAGTTGGCCGGCTTTCCTCAGGTGACAGCAGAGGGTCAGGAGCTGCTGACCCTCCAGTCACAATTGTCACAGCATCCAAAAGACTTTAGCTAGTGATGGCAGTCAGCCAGCTCCTATAAACCCCTCCTATGACCCGGCACCCTCACCCCACTTTGTGGATGCAACCCCCAGATGTCATTTGCTTCCTTTGTCAGAAGAGGGGCTGATTTAGGTATGGCCAGTCTCCCCAGTGCTCTGGGCTCCTGGGCCTGGCTGCCTCGCACATCCGCGTTTCCAGAAGCTCCCCTCCTCTGTGCCACATGGGAAAGGTGCCAGGCCAGACTGCAGGCTTGGCTCTGGAGCAGCGTGCCTCCCTCCTGAGTGTCATAGCTCCATGTGCTTCCTGAGGTGACGAATGACCTTGATTCATATTGGTGAAGTAATGGCTTTCAGTCTCAACCTCCGCATCCACTGGTCACGTTGCAACACAGCCCTCTGTTGAACAGAACTAGTTCCCAGGAGCCAGCTCAGGGAATTTCGACCACCTCCCAGGCTGGGCTTAACAAACTCATAGCCACACACTCAGCACAGGTACCCAGAACCGCCTTGGCCCATTGCCACCAAAAGCATAATAACAGGGACGTGGGAAAGTGGGGAAGTAGAGGCCAGAGGACTGGGGCTGCTTTCCAGCTCTCCCTTTGCTGTGTAACTGTGCACAAATGACTTGACCTGTCTTAGTTACTGCATCTGCATCTATCAATCGCCAATCATGACGAGAGCTGTGGGGAGAATCAAATGAGAACATGGTCGTGAAAGCACCACTTGAGTGATAGCAGTTCTGTCCGGTTGAAAAATGGACCACATGGGTAAGCTTCTGAGTCTTTACCCAAGGAGTTTGAGAACTGATGCCCCCGAATCCATTTCTGGGATGTGGGAAGACAATTTCATAATCCAATGTTTCCAGTGTATGGGCAGCAAAACTTCCTCTGTGAAATCCAAGACATACACCCCATGCCACATTGTAAAGCTCTAGAAGATGACAGGAAATTCCCACACGTGTAAGTATCAGAACACATGCTTGGCCCCAAAATAATTCCTTGCAGACCCATGATTGGAACTTCCATCGCACTTGTGGCTCTGAGGTGGCCCTGCAGGGAGACACAGTAGGTGGGGCACCAGGGGCTCAGGCTGTTGGCTTTGGTGTCTTTTGGGAGCTTCCAGTTCATACAACAGGGAAGAATGAACAAGTCCTTTAAAGCTACAAGCGGAGTCAGTGGCCACAGAGAGCCCTGGCGCTCCTGCCCCGTGGACCCCTCTCTGGTCAGTGGCTCTTACGACTCACACAGGCCCATCCTCTTCAAATGCCTCTTCTTAGAAGAAACTGTGAAACTCTTACCATTGCATTTTATCAACCAGAAGAGAGGCAGACGTGGGTCCTTCCTCACCTGCGGGTAATAGGATCAGCCTCATTATGGTGCCTCAGGTCACGTGAGCAAGGACCTGGCTGTGAACAGCGGTGGGCTGGATTGGAAAGGACAAGAGGCTGTCTGCGGAAAGCTGTCTACCACATCAGGTACACAACCGTGGCCAGTCTGGGCCACTCCGTGAACCAGCAGTTACAGGGACCTGCTCTGACTCACAGGGCAGGAATCGACCCTCCTTGAAAAACATGGGGTCTGAGCACGGGAAAGCTGCAGGAGAGCCCTCCACCCTTGTCCACGATCTGAAAGCAAGACTTTAAGAAACACTGATGCCCGAACCACCTGGAGGTAGGCATCTCAACTCCCATGTCCGCGCCCGTCCTTTCCTTTTCACCTCTCAGCCCCCCCCATCATAATCCACAGTCCGTCTCCAGCTCAAGCAGACACCTCCACGTCCTCCCGAATGCCTCCCTCCTTCATGCCCATGTCAGCCCATCAGACAAGCAGGCCAGTGCTACCTCTCCAAGCTACCTGATCAACGCTGCCTCCCTTTGCACCCACAGTCACCCCGGGACCCACAGCCAGCGACCAGGCCCCTGCTCACCCCCCTTCATCTCCTGTCACCAGGCAGGAGCAGCGTCCTTCTCACTAACCTCTGAACAGGCCACCACCCTTCCCCTCTCAGGGCCTTCACACAGCTGTCCCCTCCCTTGGGAATGCTCCTGCGGGTCTGGCTCCTTCTCATCATTTGGGATTAGCTTGTGCAGATGCCTCATCTGCTCCCCCATCGACAGTTGGTCCTCCCCTCCCACCTGTCCCCCTAGCCCATGTCTGTCACATTATGTGTTTTATTTTCTTCATAGCACGTGGCCTCTCCAGAATGATATCTTCTTCATGTTATGTGTTGATCATCTGTGTCCTGTGAGCTCCCTAAGGCCAGGGAACTGTCCCCCAGGCACCGGGAACAAGTCCTGGGCCAGCCCAGGGTGCACAGAAAGTCCTTGTCACCACTCCCAAGAGTCCAGCAACTTCAAGCAAACTAAGCTCGTTAAAGTCCTGACACCTCCTGGGTCACCAACGGCCAGTTTCAACACCTCAGACCACAGGCCGTGACCCAGTTTCTGGCAGTGTCAGAGGCCCCTCCATGCTGAGGGAGAAACACTGAGCCTCCCCTACCTCTAGAGGCCACCCCTTGCCCCCAGGAGTTGGGGACAGGCTGAGGGCATGGGTTCTGGCCACAGAGCCAAGCGGGGAGCCCAGTCCCCCACGCTCCAGAGCCCCGGGCTGGACAGCACCCTTCTCCCTTTCTTGGCCTCACCACCTGGCTGGGCAAGCTTTTCAATATGCCCATCTGTAAGACAGAGACAAAGAATGCTTTGTCACCCCACCTACTTCTCACGGGTGTTATGAAACAACTATTTACTTGGAAAACACTTTGAGCAACTTGGGTAAAGGTGCCCGTGGCTGCAGTGACGCCTGCTGCACCCGATCCAGGCCAGAGGGCTGTGCCAGCTAGTTATCCGGTCACCGCCTTGCCTGCCGGAGGGGTGGGTGGCAGGAGGCACGCAGCCTCTTCTATGTCACCGAGCTTGTGTCACTAAGATTGTTGGCCACGCTGTGGTCCCAGAATATGCCACGAGGTGTGTGTGGATTCCTGGGGCCGCCTGACCCACTGATTTCAGCAGAATATGAGCTCTCCATGGGCCTGGACAGAGGCCACCAAATGCCAGCCTGCCCTTTCGCCAGGAAGGAGAGCTAAGGGTTACGTAGGGATAACCTGCCCGAGCTCATGCCCTGTGGGGCGGGGAGCTGGGAACAAAGGAACGCTGTGCTGGCTCCCAGCCTGTGGAGGGCAGATCTTAACCTGCAGGCACTCAGGTGCCCTCACCAGCAGCAGTGGCAGCAGCCACCCCGTTACCGTGACAACCATACTCTGCCCCCCAAAAGGGGACAGCCCCAGCTCTGAGCAGGCCTATGGCGGGGCTGCCCTGAGCATCTTGAAGCTGAGAATAGGGAAGAGCCCAGACGCCAGCCGTGTGAGGGGCCAAGGGCCACGTCTGCCCTTGAGTCAACAGGCAAGTAGTCTTCGCTTCCGACTGGATGCTGGGCTCCAAGCCCCAACAGGTCCCTCCCTGCGGCCTCCACCCAGGGCTGCTGCTGCCCTAGCGGGTGGCGAGGCTTGAGCAGGCAGTGAACAACAGACAGCATGTACATTTAATTATAACTCTCCCGGCTAGGGAAGGCTGGCTATATACAGCATGTCTGCCTGTTACTAATTATATTTATTTTCAAAAGAAGGGGGGAGGGGGAGGCGTGGAATCTTCTGAAGATGAGTCAGAAAAAAAATCTTCATTGTTATGAAAGCAGGGAAATGTCTCCGGAGGGTGTCTGTAATGCATCGCCGTCACCTCCTGACAATGGAAAACCTGAGTGCTCAGCAACCATGCTGGTAAACACCTCATGGTGGCTTTCCTGGCCCAGAGTTCCTTCAAGTCAGTGCCTGAACTGCGTGCCAAAGCACGATCAATGTGAAAGGCCCTCCCGGACGGATCGGCGCTTTAGAGCCTGGCGGAGCGTCCCACTCCTGCAAAGACAGGCCGGCCGGCATCTGCTCTCACCTTAATGGCGAGGCAGCCGTCCAGCTGAAACACAGCGAAGGTTTTCCCTCATCAAAGGAAAAAAGCATCCTGACCAGATGGCCGGAATGAAAAGGCTCGTCTTCAGCCCCCATGCAGCCAACGGTGTTATTAATAACAACACCACGAATGCCACAAATCAGACAAGAACACCTAGAAACCCAAAATAATCAGCCACGTGCAGCAAAAGCCGTCTGCACTTTGGAGGCAGTTAGATAACTGTGCCATCTAATTTCAGCCGGACGTGGGCCTCACACACATGTGGCCTCACACCCGTGTCTGCGTGTATATCTGTGTGCGGAAGGTGCACACGCTTGTTTTAGAGGACCTGTTCTTCGGGCCCCTCAGCCTGGCAGTCCCTCCTCCTTCAAGACAAATGTGCTGCCCTCCTCCCCACACAGACACCCATGGGGTGAGCAAAGGGAACTGAAGGTGACACCTCCACCCAGGAGAGCCATTCAAAATGTTCAGAATGAGTTTTCCAATAATTTGTTAAAGAGTCACACTTGTTTTGTTTGCTTTCTTCCAGGAAGGCTGCACTGTTTTGGAAAAGGGGAGGGAGGGGAAAAAATGTGAGTTCATTTCCTGAGTCTTTGAAATCTTTCTCCTTAGACGGCACTAAGCAGCAGTGGCCAGAGAGCACAGCACTCTTAGGTATGCAGCACGCGTGCAATGAAGACCGGGACTCGTCCCCACGCATGCTCTTCACAGGCCATCCGCAGGCCAGCTGGACTGAGCCATGGGATGGCGTGGAAGGCGATGGGAGCCACCAGCTCTCCACCTCCCTCCCAAGAAAATATTTTTGGGGCCAGTTGTTTTTGGAATGGGTTTCCCTGTCTGTCCAGGAGAGGCTGGATTATTAACTCAGTTTATCTGAAAGAGAAAACTGAAAATGTCCCTGGTCACTGATTGTTAGGGACTCAGGAGAGAGGCAGCGAGCAGCTGACACTTGTCCAAGTGCTCTTTCCATAAGTGTTTTTACCCATTTTGTGTAGGAAACCCATGAAGCAGATGGTGGTGTGGACATTTCACAGGCAGGGCTCCAGGAGGCTAAGCAGCGAATCCCAGGGCACCTCCCCCTCCCCCACAGACTCAGCCATCTTTCCTGTCACGTGCTGTCTAGCCATCCGTCCCTCTCCTTCATTGCTTAGTCAGCATCATACACAAACGGTGTTTGTGGAACGAGTTGGCCCATGTCCGTCTGTTCGTCTACCCCAACTAGGATGAAAACACCATGAAGACAGGGCCTGGCTTTGTACACAGACGATGCAATGGCCGGCACAGAGCCTGAGCACGTAGCTTTCAGCATGTATTTGTCAGATGAATGAAGGAATGAATGAATGAACAAAAAGCTTATGGCCAGAAGGGGAAAAGAAGACTCAAAAGAGAAGCATGGCAGTCTCAAGCATGCCAGCTGACACAGCAGGTTCATTTTGAATGAAACTAGTGGCACAAGACCCCCACCTGAGGAAATGACATGGCCTGGAGTGCCTGGCCACTGGCAGTGATGAGGCAAGCCCCTGCATTTCCTATGAGACTGTGCAGTGTGCACAGGGAGTGTCCACCACGTAGCAGATGGGGTCCAAGCACCCTGGGGACAGATAGACACTCAGGAGCTGAGTCAGTAAGTCAGGACACAGTGTGGGATCAGGCCTGTCCGGCCTGCCATGAGCTCTCTGACCAGCTCATGGATGAAGCCTTGGTCAACTTTTCAGAGCAATGGCTCCAATTCCGGTTTTCAATTACAGCCAGCCTCCAAGTTTAGGAGACTGGCCACCGAGAAAGTCTCCTTTCTCCTCACCCTGGCTTCCCCTGCTCTCTCTCCTCCAGGCCCCCAAAGTGACTTCAATGACAGTGAGACTGAGGAGAAGAAAATGGACAGACGGACATGCAGAAGGGGGGACTGAAAGGAAGGAGGGGACCTTCCCGCCTTCCTTACCACCCTACAGGCGGGTTTTGCTCTCCACAGGCTTGTTCGTGTTTTGCAAAAGCATTTTGGGTTTCACCCCCAACACCAGGACTGCTGGGAAAACACAGGCCCGGCCCCCGGAAGGCTCCCAAACAGCAGTGACAGGGCAGCCAACCAAACAGCACAGCCCCCAGCCACCTCCCCTCCACCTGAGGTCTCAGCACAGGGGCACCGACCGGCTCTTGCCACTCCTGGGTCTGCAGCTACTACAAGTAGATGTGGGGAAGCTGGGCGGTCCCCACCTCACATAGAGCCAATTCCTCCCTTTGGCCTCAATTCCTGGTTCTGCTGGGTTGAGGTTTATGAGAAAGTGGATCCAGTTTCTAGGAGAAAGAAAAATGGGGAACTCATAACAAATCCCCATTAGTGGGTCCACATTCTGTTCCTGGATCATACAAAGTAAATGTTGAAAATTGGACTCAACACATCTGCTCTCCTCCGACAGGTGGCCCTTGGAGCTGCGGCCTATATAACGACTCCAGGCCGCGTGGGCCAGGACACACAGCAGAGAAGACCGGGCGACACAGGATTCACTGGTGGAGGTGTGCCTTCTACCACAAGCTCTCTCCAAAGGGCCACTTGGCTCCAACATATCATATGACTTGTTCTTAGAGTTACATTTTAACTGACAAAGTTTAACAACAACTATGACTTACGGCCTTCTAAAATTGGCAGCAGAAAAATGAACTGAGGAAGTAATGGAAAAAAACCACAAGTGAAGCCACTCTGTATTATGCACAATTCCTGTTGAGTTTTTTTTTCCTTTCCACGTGTGTGTGTGTGTGTGTGTGTGTGTGTGTGTGTTCGAATGGTAGAAAATATTTTCCAGATACACTGTCCTGGCGTTCCCGAGCACATGTTTATGCCAAGTTTATAAAAAGCAGCTGCAGACAAGGTTGACTGAAAGGATTGCTCTGCTGTCTGGCTTCCAGAAGGGCCTTCGGTTCTCACTCTGTCACCAGGACACAGATTTACCTCCTAAAATCCTACCCTTCTAAATCGCGCACCTGAAAAAGGACAAACCCATGGCTCGCAGTGACCTGGAGAAACACTGGCCTCCTGCTCCTCGCAGCCGTCACGTCACACTTGTGATTTGCAAGGTGCTTTAGTGACATGTGCTTTATCATTTTCAGTCATACAAAATCCTCACAGAGACACAAAAAGGAAAGTGTTCCAAGACTCATTTCACAAGTATCTGGATGGCGCAAAGGGCAAGGTGATTTGGGCATAATCGGTGGACATTTCTGAACTGTTTAGAGCATCTGGGGGGCGCCTCTGTGGGTCAGCCTGGGTCAGACTGTCTTTCCGTCCTCTCGCTGTGGGTTCAACAGACACCGTTTCCATTGGTCTAGACTCTCCAGACCCTTCCTTTCACCCCTCCACGCAGGTTCCCCCCACTTCGGCTCCAGCCTCTATTTCTCCTTTATTCACTGCCCCCCCCGCCCCCCTCCCACGCCCTGGGAAATCCCGAGCAGCTGCTCACCTGCACTCAAGTCCAGACTCTCACTGGCCTAGGTGGGGACTTCACTTCCCTCCCTCCCCCACACGGGCTTAATGAAGACAGTAATAACCAGCCGTGTAGCTTTGGGGGGCGGGGGGTGACTAATGGTTAATCTCAGGAAGGCCCTTTGAAGGTGAAAAGCGGGTATTACTCATGGGGTTGGAGGCTCGCACCTGCCCCAGTCTGGGCCTGAATCAGCAGAGGATGACCGCCCACCTGCAAGCAGGCTGGGCCAGTGGGAGTCCCTGCTCAAGGTCAGGTTTGGCCAACAGGAGGTGTGTGGAGAGCGCATCTAGCACATCAAGGGACACTAGAGGTGTCTGCGCAGGTGCTGTGTGGGCCACTCCGTTTGGAAGCTGAGTGCATCTCATAGGCGGTCACAAGGTTTAATAAGCCTTGAAGTAACTCTGCCAAGAGGGCAGAATATCAGTCAAGACAGTATTTCCTGGTCATTGTTTCGGGGAAAATGCTTTTCACACAGCTAATTGCTCCCAAGCATGGAGTTTTCTCCTTCCTCTGGAGGAAGGGAGCCGAGGGCAGGCAACTTGGGGCACCACTAGGGCCGGGTGTGAGGGGAGACAGCTGGGCTTTCTCATCCACTCCAGCTCAGGGTTTCTGAGGGCTGCCCATTCCCGCCGAAGAAGAAGTGGCAGCAAGAACTGGGAACCAGAGCCGGAAACAAGTGTCTGAAGGAAAGGGTCCTTTGTGACCACACCCCGTTATCTTGGTCCAGGGGGTTGTGACACAGTGGCAACTGGGAAGCCCAGAACAGGGAGATTTTAAGCCACACAACCTAAAGCCAGGACTCCTTGAGAGGCCCATTTCCTGCTCGGCACCTTCTCCCAGCGACCCCTCTGCACAGCCTGCGCCCCCTCTCACTGCTGTGTTCTTCCTTCTTCCAGAAAACAGGTTAGGCAGCCAGGATTTCAGGCTTGCTTTCTTGGATCTCCTGGCTTTCATCAGTTTTTCTCCTCCTGCATGTTACCTGGAAGCCTAGAGGCCCCCCCAGACACACAGAACGATAAAGGTCCAAAAAATGGGATGTTAGGCTGGGAGCGTAATGTCAGGGAAGAGGGCCAAGGGGGTGGGTGCAGGGGTCGGGGGAGCAGAGCAGAGGAGCCGTCTATGAAATGGTTCTGTTCGGTTCGGTCTGGGAGGAGGTGGCTGGAAACGACAGTTTGGATCAGAACGGGGAGCTGTGCCTGCGGAGCAGCCTCTTTTCTCCAGTTCTAACAGCGCCATCAAGTGGCGCTGCGGGCAGGCGCGCGCCAGAGCCCGGAGCTAGAGCGGATCCCGCGGAGAGAAGCAAGAGCTGTACAGAGGGCGCCCTGCAACTGCCGCCTCAGTCACGTAGCCAAACACCTTCCCTAGCACGGTCTGCAAGGAGGTGGGGACGATATCCCCCCAAGTATAAAAAATAATCCTCATGGCTACGGGAGATCAAGTTGGCCCCGCCCCTGCAAATGTGCTTCCTTTAGCCTGTCTGTCTACACACGGGAGCGTCGCTGGGAGGCGTTAGGACAAAAGTCACAGTCCCACGAGGCGCACCGAAACACATTTTCAACTTGAGACATGGTCAGTGACCAGAGAAGGCCTGCCTTTGCCGTCCCATCTCCTCTGCGTTCCAGGAGAGCTGAGCACACCGGAAGCCTGCCCAGAATCC
Organism: Rhinolophus sinicus; assembly: GCF_057876585.1. Classification (NCBI taxonomy): domain Eukaryota; kingdom Metazoa; phylum Chordata; class Mammalia; order Chiroptera; family Rhinolophidae; genus Rhinolophus; species Rhinolophus sinicus. The sequence continues at coordinate 46,923,546 of NC_142506.1, forward strand.
CTCTGGCTACATTTCTGGCATTCTGCGAACTTAATTACATTCCTTGTGTGTGTGTGTTTTTTCTTTTTAGCTCTGCAAATCAAAATCAATTCACCTTAGGAATAAGAAAGTGGTTTTCTTTCTAATGAGAGGAATGTAAAAGAAACAAAAGACTTTCCCGGCAGTTGTGTGTTTGGGTAACTGAGAGTGAGGAGGGGGTGGGGCAGGAAGAGTGAGAACATTCCAGGAGGAGTCCGTGGCCCTGGGGCAGGTCCAAGCCCTGACACTAAGCGGCTGTGTACCTCTGAGGGGGTGACCTCACTCGCTGGCCTCATTTTTCTGTGCAAACAGGAGATAGACCTAGATCCATGGTTTTCTAAACTACTGTCCTCAGGCCCTGGGGGCAGGGTGCCAGGTTGGTGGGACTTTGGCCCCCATCCCCTTTACCTGAACAACTTTGCCTTTGTTCATCTGTCATAGTTGGCTTGTAGGAAAGGTCTCATTTGAACAATGGGTTACACAGCATCAGAGCCCTTTTTGGGGGGTCTGCCCAGGCCGTGACTTTCAGAAGAGTCCACCAAGCTGGCAGCACTGAGGCCCTAACACTGCATTTGGGCTTCGTGACCGCAGACCCACTGTTGGCACTAGAGATGGACATCTGCCCCAGGTGAACCAACCTGATTCCCCCTCCCCAGAATTTGAAATTGGGTCAGATTGGGTCAAAGTCATTCTGTTAGAGCTGAAGTAGCCACTGGGACAGCAACTTGGATCACCTAATGGAGGAGCCCAGAGCTCGGGGCACCATGTTCTCCTACAGAAAATTTCTCCTGTTAAAAGCTTTAAAATCTCTGACGATAGCCGAGATATGGAAGCAACCGAAGTGTCCATCAATAGACAAGTGGACAAAGAAGTGGTAAATATGTACAATGGAGTATTACTCAGCCACAAAAAAGAATGAAACCTTAACATTTGCAACAACATTGATGGACCTAGAGGGCATTGTGCTAAGTGAGTAAGTCAGACAGAAAAAGACAAACACCCTATGATTTCAGTTATATGTGGAATCTAAAGAACCAAAATAAACAAACAAAACAAAACAGAAATAGACCCATAGATATGAGAATAAACTGATGGTTGCCAGATGGGAGGGGGATTGGATGGATGAAAAAGGGGAAGAAATACAAATGGGTAGTTAGGGCATATAGTTAATACTGTCATAACTATGCGGGGTGTCAGGGGTACTAGACTCATTGGGGTGATCATTTTGTAAGTTGTAGATATGTCTAATCACTAGGCTGTACACCTGAAACTAATATAATATTGAATATCAACTGTAACTGAAAAGACCTAAATTTTAATTTCAAAAATATTTTGTTGTTCATATCTATCTGGACTACACTTTTAAAAATTTATTTGTCCTGAAATCTTCCTCCCAAGGACTTAAATATCTGTAAATGTGCTAGTTCATGCATTGATCCATTCATCTCTTTTCTTAGATGCTCTGACATATGCCAAAGAAATAAATGGAAAAACTCCCTTCACTAAGGTCTTGCAGGGTGGAATTTGAAGAAATCATAATTTTAAATGCCTATTTCCTAAATTAGGCTTTCTTTTTTTTAATGTTTCCTTTAAAAGGCTGCTTTATTGGCTTAAGTGGCAAATTTATAAAGTTAACATGCCTTGATCTATTCAAAATTATGATTACATTATTAGCATAATGACAATTGCACATGTACAGTTAATATTGCACACATACTGTATCCAAGGGGTTCTTCTTAGATTTAAGATTAAAACCCATAATGCCTTGAATAGCATGATCACAAACGCCCACTATTTAAAAACAACAAATGTATATGCTTTACAACACCTCCCCTTCTTTCTTCATCCCAAAACTAAATTAGAGAACACACAACAGAGAAAAAGTCACATACTCTCAACTTGAGAAAAAGCTTTCAGTGTACTTGAGTATTTATCAAACTCTGAGTCATGACCCAAGAGTGGGCCCTGAAATTGGTTTTGTAGATCAGGACCAACATGTTCGAATTTCTTTGAAAAAATTAGAGCATGTCACCTGCAGTAGAGCGAAGTACTTTATATGAAATCTGCCTTCGGTTACATAAATGTGTGTGCGGGTGAGGCTGTCAAACGCACGTCTCCCTGTGGGGCTCAGTCAGGCGTCTGTCACGGCTCCAGATTCACCCTGCCACCCTCCCCTCCTGTCCGCCACCGACCCCACACACGTGCATGGGACACATGCACTGGGGGCACCTCCACATCATTTCACTGCCCCCACATCCCGGCAAACTCGCAGGGCTTTTCAAGACTGACTCAGTTGTGACTTCCTCTCCTCAGAGAGCCACCCCAGTGATTGGCCAGGTCTGCCACATTTGATTCCCAGAGCACATCACATCTGTTTGGCATTTGGGTTTGGGTTTTGGGGGGTAAGGAGGCAGGTGCCTGGTGGGATCTGCAGAGTCTAGGAAGCCAGGCTTGAAAGCCCTGGTCACTCTGGTCGAGCTGCTGTCGGGCCCAGATGACAGAGCTGCCCAGTGGCTGTTATTCTCACACAGGGTCCGTATACATTCCTGGCCCTATAGTGGCGGTCTCTGACGGCCACATAGCAGAGAATCCAGTTGAAAGTGATGTTTTTGCTCACATGACACAAAATAACCATTTCACCTGTTTTTCTCTGATAGGACTGAAGGATGGGATTTTTCTTGGCGTAGAACAGAGCAGGCTTGCTACTAGAATCATGGACCTGGGAGCTGGCTTCACCTGGCAGTCATCAAAAGGAGCCTCTCCGGGCCCAACCTAAGAATTAAGAACCTGCATCTTAACAAGACCTCAGAGATTCGTGCATCTGTTTAAAGACTGAAGAGCTGGAATTCAGAAATGCTGGCGCACTAACTGACATTGGCTGCCACAGTTTTCATTGGGCCGCAGTGAGAATGTCCTTTCTCGGCAAGCACCCCCGCTCACTCTGACTGTATTCCCTTTCCATTACTGTTTTGGCATAAAAATGTGCTTTGCTTTAGGAAGTGAGAGTGATTGTGATTGTGGATGGAGTTTTGTTTTGTGCCATGTCTTCAGTTGGCAAAATAAAACTTGGTTACCTGTGCCAGCCTTGCAATTTTTCCAGCCATGAACCCAAAAGCCTGGGAACAACTAGTAAAAATGAAGCCGGAAATGTGTGTCACTGATTTCTGTGTTGTCAAAATTGGAAAGGGGTGTTCCATGTTAAGGTATGGGTGCAGCGGTGTTTGCATAATCGTTCATAATTCTGGAAACTCCAAGGGGTGCCTACTTGGTAGGGAGCATTGTGTGTTGCTCAGAAATAGAGCCAGGAAGGCAGTGGGCCGCTTGAAGGCGGAGTTCCAGAGCCCAGGCTTGCCTGCCCTTCAGCACACCCACAGACTAGCAGATTGCTGTAAGAGCGCCATAACCTTGCAAAAGTAGTACCTTTGACTATAGCAAAGTGGACATAATGCAATCTCATGAAAATGGCCCCAGCACTTAGGCACTTAAGAATTTTGAGGAGACAGCCTTCCTGTCTGGAGCCCCAAACACATCCTGGCTTGTCTGCCCCGACAGCCTCTCCGAAAAACCAGAGGGCCTGTTATGAGCAGGAACCCGGCAGGTGAGGAAATCATGCAGTGGGGTAACAGAAGTGATTTGCCTGAATCAATGGAATGCTTGCAGTGATTCCATGCGATGGGGCTGGTATAGTGAGATGATAGAAGGCCAGGCAGCGAGCAGTGTGGCTGCGGGCCCTGAAGGGGAAGGACAGGCTCATCTCCACTGCACGGACGCCGGGCCTCCCGCTGCCAGTGTCCTGGGATTCTCAGCATTCCAAAACCCGGCAAATGACAAAGGCAGTGTTCATGGCATTTCAGAATAGACCTGGAAATTTTAAATGTCAAAATGAATGATATGGAAAGACTTGTGGGAGAAGCAAAGAGGCAGAAGCTGAGCTGGGAAAATGGAAAGGCATGGGGTGCCAGAGGGACCGCTGGTTCACACGTCCGTGGGGCGCAGAGTCTTTGAATAAAAAGGACACTCAGAAGCAGAAAAACATCTTGAGCTGTCACAAGAAGCAGTGATGTGGCAAAAATGTGAAGATTAATGTGGTCCCGGTGGGGAAAGCTGGGGCACGTGTTATTGATTTTATCGAGGACCCAATGTCTGAGTGGGAAGCATCTGATCTGCACGGGGATGTCACAGAGCAAGGCGTGCTGTTACCCCAGCTGACCCGGACCCAGGCTTTGTGTCTGATCTCATGCAGCAGCTCCGACTCACCTAGCACGAGGCTCCAGGTCCACGGAAGCTTCCACAATGAAGGTCAGATTTGTCACTCGATTGCCACTTTCCATGTGGGCCCCTCAAGAGGAGGGGAGAGTGACTGTGAGAGTGACTGTGATTGTGGATGGAGTTTTGTTTTGTACCATATCTTCAGTTGGCAAAATCCAGCCTCCCAGAGCCTTTTACCATTCGTGTGAGGACGTGTCCTGTACTTCGAGGCAGGAAACCAGGGCTGCAGCCGCGCTCCACTCTGCCCTCTGCGGCTGGGGGTCAGGGACAGCCACCTCCCTGAGCTTAGTCTCCTCACCTGTAGATGACAGGCGTGGGCTGGGCATGACGACATCCCCTTTGAATGGCAAGGTTCTATGAGTCTCAGAAATTTGAATCCTCAAGTTTAACCTGAGCGGGAAGGCAGCCCTTATGTTTCCACAATGGGTTCCAACTTCCAGAGTATTTTTTAAAATACCGTTTAAACCTCACAACAATCCTACAAATTAAAAAGTTCCGTTTTATAGATGAGGAAACAAACCAAAGCCTTCAGAGCTGGTCAGTGGTCCCTCGTGCCCGTAGAGAATGTCACCCAGGAAGGAGGCCATGGGCATGTCCCACGGTAGGTCTGTGAGGTGGCCCCGGCCAGGCTGGCACCGTAGCAGTGGGTGTCTGGCCACTCTCCCCTGTTGGCAGCACTCCCACACTTTTCTTTCTCAGCAATGCTCCCTGCAAAAGCCCCACTTTGCCCAGGCCGCCTGGAAGTGCTCCCCACTCTACTGCCCTGAAAGCCCCAGGAAGGAGGGACTTGGTCTGTCCTCTCAGTGGTTCCCCAGCACCTGACACATAGTGTCAATAAAGATCTGGAACTGACCACACCTCTTCCGCCCATGCCAAGCCTGACCCTTCCCCTCAGATCTCTTTCTTAGTTCCTGCTGTTCCCAGCTCATCCCCACCTTGGCCCCAGAGCTGGTGGCCAGCTTCACCCTTGTTGGATCTGGGACTTCACTCCCCACCCCCATTGACCACCTAGCAGCCCAGGCCAGAGCCCAGGGGCCCACCTTGATGATTGTAGGGAGGAGGGCAGAGAATAGACCCTTGGGGCTCCTTACCCTCTGTCATGTCACAAACACACAGCCAGGTTTCCAGGTCAAGAATGGGGACCAGAATGCCACTACCTCACTCCCTGAAAAGGAGCTGCTGCTGAGACCAGGGCGCAGGGCCTGATGCCGTCATACTGTCTCGCCCACATTCACCACTCAGATAACCAGTGACCTCTGAGAATTCACCCCAAGGCCTCCACACAACCACCCACCCCCCATCTACCCAGCCTGTCAGTGGGAAAATATCTCAGCTTGGTCATCTGCCATTAAAAAAATAAACAGATTCTTCTTTAAAAAAATGCTCATTTCCCAGCCATCCCCACCCCCCAGCCCCCAGAACACTGACACCATGATCAGTCCAAGAGGACCCAGGACAAGCTGTCACATTCTGTCCTGATCCCATAGCACCCCCTGCCTCCTGCAGGACGGGGAGTGTGGGGCGGGCCCCCTGTTGCCAGGCGTTCTGTTTGGATTCCTGTCTGAGGCCTCCCAAGTGATCCGTCACTTGCGTCACCCACACTTGTGCTCAGCTCCCTCAAACAACACCAGCTTTGGCCTCTCAGGGAAATCTGCCCACTGGTCCGATCCCTAAGGCCCCCTGATGGGATGACCTGGGTGACCAGTGCATCCCTCCCGCTCAGCTGAAGTCACACTGGCGGTGTGGGGGCAGAGCCCCAGAAAGCAGTTTACAGGCTCTCGGCCTCACATGGAGGGGTGCTGGCTCGGGTAGTAGATGGCCATCAGCTGTGACTGATTGGCCGTCAGCTGTAGCCATTGAGCCATTAGCCACTAATATAACTGCTGCGGCTACGAAGGAGAGCCGAGGAGAGAGGAGAAGAGAGAAAGAATGGGGGCTAGCAAGAAGATGGTGGCTGGGCTGGCAAGTGTGGATGGCGGTTTGCGGACAGTGTGAATCCAGCCTCCATTGAGAGTATAGTGCCGCCAGAGAGAATATAGTGGTATGACTCCCCTACCTATGGCTCCGTGGGTGTTCCTTTTTGGCCACACCATATCCTGCGTTATCAGGGGAGCGGGACCAGAGACCCTGCACGCCTCCCCGCACAACACATGGCGCAGCGAGCAGGGTCTCCCGCATGACAAATGGCGCAGCGAGCAGGGTCTCCCGCACGACAGGCGGTCACCACGGTGTGTGTAGCTCCCGTTGGACCACAAGCCAGCAGCACAAGCCAGTTGAATACTGTGCCTGGAACACAGCAAACGCTGCATTAAATAGGGGCCCACACTGAAATCCCCCCTGTTCATGCCTTGGCTCCTTGTTCACGTTTCCGGCTTGTCCCTGTGCACACCTAACGATAATCATTCGCTTTTATTCCGTGTCTCCGGCTGGACTGTGAGTTTCTGTGAAGGGGAGAGAGTGTGTCGTGCAGGGTGTCATGCGAGGTCTCTGCTCCCACTCCCCATATAAGAACGCAGGATGTGGCTATGCCCAAAAGGAACACCCACAGAGCCATAGGTAGGGGAGTCATACCACTGTGGTCTCACTAGAGGCTGGGTTCACACGACGTGCGACCTGCTGTCCGCTTTTCTGCCAATCGACCCACGACTCTCCTCCACTCTCCTGGACTCTGCTCTCCTTCCCTCCGTAGCCGCAGCAGTTATATTAGTGGCCAATGGCTCAATGGTTACAGCTGACGGCCAACTAGCCACAGCTGACGGCCATCTACCACCCGAGCCAGCACCCCTCCACGTGAGGCCGAGAGCCTGGAAACTGCTCTCTGGGGCTCTGTCCCCACAGAGTGTTTGCTGGGCAGTCTTTGCATCTGCTGCAATGCCTTGTGCACAAGCAAGCCCACGAGAAATGTTTGTTGAGTGATTAAAAGAGTGAATGAAGCACATGAATGTGGAGGTCAACTAATAGGTGCTTAGGGAATTAAATCGTTGGTAATGGGGTAGTGAAGCCGGGAGGCTAAAACTTTGCAGTGCCTTAATTTGCCACTAGATGGTGTCCAAGCACACCAAGAAGATGCTTCTGAGACAGGCAGGAGGTGTGTGTTTTTGGCAGAGGGGTTTTGAAGAAGATGGTAGCAATTGACTGAAAGTCTGCAAACTTGCACAAATGAGCCAGTCTCAGCGGGACACACTGTATTAATCAGGATTCTCCATAGAAACAGAGCCAATAGGATATGTATAGAAAAAGATTTATTACAAGGAATGAATTGGCTCATGCAATTATGGAGGCTGGCAAGTCCAAAATCTGCAGTGTGGGCCAGCAGGCTGGAGACCCAGGAGAGCTGGTGGTGTAGATCAAGTCCAAAGGCCATCTGCTGGAAACCCCTTCTTGCTTAGGGGGTCAGGACTTTTTGTTCAGGTCAAGCACTCAACTGATTGGATGAGACCCACCCATATTAGGGAAGGCAATCAGCCTTACTCAGAGTTCACCAATTTAAATGCTAATCTCATCAAAAAAACCCTCCAGCTGACACATAAAATTAACCACCACACACACACACTTTGCACTGTGGGTCCGGAGTGGCCATGATTTTGCATGGAGACCGGCTCTCTCTCTCACTCTCTTCCTCTCCTAATAGCTCTGTAATGAATGAAAAGTGCGAGAACAAAGACCTGTTTCCTGCCAAAGAAATCAAAGGTTGCATTGATCAGTGTGTTCTTCTCACCTGCACCCCGGAGAAGGCAATGCAGGGAACAGACCCATGGCAGTGGTTATAAGCTACATTTCTGGGGGAACTACCCTTACCTGCCAGCGCTTCAATATACTGTTAGTCAATGTTTAGCAATTAGCTGATAATCCCTAAAGGCTTGTGAATTGACTGTAAATCATTTAATTGGAGATGAGTAAGTGGGAAGACAAAGGGAGGAATTTCACACCCTCAGCTGAAAATAGCTAAAATCAGAGCTAGAAAAGAGCTAGTAGCATATTCACTAATTGAATTATGTTTACATTTCCATTGGCAACTGGAAATATTTGCTTGTTTACAGAAAGCCTCCTGAATTCCACATAATTGTTCCAGTCGCTCTACTGGTCCTGGGTATAGACCCAGACTCGGCTGTTTCGTAAATACCATTTGCTAAGACAAGACACAAACTTGCTTTAGCTGCCAAATTATTTTCCTTCACTATAAAACTGCCAACAGTACCACCATCCGTAAAATTACTCATTATTCTCCTGTGCTGGTGTTTTAAAACAACTATTTTCAGGAAAAAACCTTTAATCTGTGTTTATACATTGTCAGTTAGCATAATAAAAGGGCTTTGTTTAAAGCAAAATTAGTTCATTTGTAACAGACCCACACAAACTATTGGGGAAAGAAAACACATCTAATCATGTGAGATACACTCTGTGGCAATCCAATTCATAAAATAAGGCTTCTAACTATAGAATATGAGTAGTGACCTTGTGGGGTTTCTGTCTTGGAAGAAAGACTTTGCAGCCTGTCCGTTGGTCCTGGGAGAGAAGGGAGGGACATAACAGCTGAAAAGGGACATACAGTAGGCATGTCCTTCCACCATGACAGACAATCTAGGCATAGTCTTACTAGGTCATACTCTGTCCCCAACAAACGGCAGAAATAATTAAGACCAATTCTGAGCAGTGGTCCTCACCTTGGAGATGGAGGTGAGTGCTGCCCACTAATAAACGTTCTGTGAGGTAAAAGGAATCCTCAGTAGATTATAAAACAATACGACTCCAAGCTAAATACTAAAACCCAGACTATAAGAATAACACAAAAGAGAGACTGAACAGATTACACAGGAAAGGCTTTAAATCATTCCCTTTCCACAGTCAAATTCTCCTATTTTGCATTTCCAGGAAGAAACCAAAAATTGCCGTCAATGAAAAAGGTGCAAACAGGACAAATCTAGGAAAGAAACTATCCCAAGTAGGAGTAAAGCCAAAAGGGGTCCTTCTTTGCCCCACGACTCGGCACACCAGTCCCGTCTGGCTGCATTGCAAACTCAAAGCCCAGGGGTGGGGTGGGGGGTAAGGGGTCAGCCGATGGCATTCTTTTTTCTTTTCCCAAAGCCCCCTGTGGCGTCGTCAGTCTGGCTCCCCGCTCTCCGACGCCCTTCTGAGTGTCACAGCTGCTGCTGCCCTGGCTGGCTCCTGCGTCATCAAGCCCAGGAGGACCGGGAGATGGTCCAGCGCCCCACCCGCCCCAACAGATGTGCTTCCTCCGGTTGTCAGCACAGGAAAAAGAATTGAGTGTGAAACTCCCAGGATCTGTGACAAACTGTGGTCTGGGAAGAAAAGCTCTGAAAACCTTTCTGATGCAAAAGACATGGTGAAGTGGATTGCAGTGAGGAGAATTCTGCTTTCCCACTGTGTAATGCACTTTCTGCAGTGACGGGGGAAGGCTGGCATCGCCAGCGGATCCAGTGCCTCATCCCTTTTCCAAGAGGAAGCCCAGCGGGTGGTTGGCTGTAAAGGAGAAACAGGACTCAACTCCAGGTCCTCCGCCCTTCGCTTCTGGCTGATCCTCAATGATAGTAGGTTTTTAGCCTTTGGCTTTAAGGTTAACCACCTCCCTCTAGGAATAGATGGTGAAATGTTTTCATGGCACCAGTCTGAGCCCCTGGAGATTCCCATTCAACAGACCATCGATGGCTCTAGGTGAGACAGGGCTCATCTCAGTGGCATGAGAAAAAGGTGAAGACTGCCCAAGAAAGACAAAAAATGAAATGGTGAGAAAGGTTGGCGATGAAGAGAGAAAACAGAGAAAGACGGCAAATGACACGGAGCCTTGGGATCTAGCAAAGTTTTATCAGAGTTGTTGATCCTTCCTTACTGTTTAATCCTGATGAGTTAGCATTCTGTGAGCAAGCCTTTCCCTTTTTCCTTGGCTGCCAGGAAGCTCAGAGCTAAATTTTATGTTCGGTTAGAGCAACTTTTCTTGACTAAGCTTTCTCCTCCCTGCATTATTGCAAATCCTTTCTGGAAGCAGTTAGGAAGACTGAGCGTTTGTGATTTTCTATTCCTTCTCTTTTGTTAACTGGACACCAAGTTCCCTCTAGAAAACTACCCTCCCCTATGCCTAGCCCCTATGCTTGGGGCAGAGGGTCCCACCTCCATCTCAGAGGTGAGGCATGTAACCTGGACACGAACCAATCAGTTGCTCTATCTCACTTTTGATGGCGTTGGTTTTTAGGTGGGTATAAGCCAATGAGACGCAAAGGACATTTTTCCAGGAATCACGAGAGAGAAGTTGTTCCCTCTAGACTTGAAGTTGGAAAGATACAAGTCTAAGGCCACTACAGCTATAATGTGACCACGAGGGGGCATCCGCCTGAAAATAGTGCCAAATCTAGAGGGAGAAATGAAGGATGAAGAGAGAGAGACCAGTGGCATGTCATCACCGAACCCCAGGCCCAGTCGTCCCTGAAGCCGCCCTGCCTGTGAAGCAGCAGACGCACCTCCCCCACCGGCCCCTGTTTACGTCAATTCGATCTGCATTTGCTATTAGTCACAGCAGAACTTGTCCCAACTGACACAGTAGGTATAGACAAAAAGCCATACTTTGTTTTCTCTTGTTGTGAGAATAATAGGTGGCGGTGGCAGAAATCTTGAAAAATACAGTAAAGTATAATTAAGAAAAATACATCACCCCGAATCCCATAACCTAGAGATAATAACGAAATGGACTTATTGTTCCCCAAATTTACTTTGAAGACAGGAAAAACACCACTGTCCATGAGCACCTTTGAATATGTCAGTTACCATGAGTTGTCCCATTGAAGCCACACCGAGGGAGTTTTAGTTCCCTTCTGCTTAGCTTTGGAGAGTGGTTCCAGCAGGCTTTTGACTTAGACTGGGGGATTTTATTCCCCCTTCCAAGTTCAAACACCATAAATCTGTACTACTAGAAACCAGAGGCGTGGTGCTGGGGCCCTCCCCCCTCCAGGCTTGATCCAGTACCACACGCCTTTTGCTGGAATAGCTGGGCTGGTTGAGGGAGCTGCCTGTCCCGTAGGAGCAGCTGGCCTTCAGGTCCATCCTCCATCTTTCCGAAGCTGCCAAACCAGCCACGTGGCAGCAGCCCTGGACCTGCCAAGCTGTGCAATGCTTCTCTGCAAGGGTCTGGGAGGTCAGCTGAGGCCACCAGCCTGCGGCCCTGGTCATCTGGCTGGGTGGACAGCCAAGGCAGGGCAATTCGCTTAGTTTTCCACAAAAGCTCATAGCATGTTTTCTGTTACTTTCCTATGATTAAAGTTCTCAAACATACAGAAGAAATAGAAAGAATAGTACAGCAAACACCTACATGTACGTTGCTTCAGTCTCACAATTGTTAACACTTTGCTAGCTTCGCCCCATGTATTTCTTTTCTTGCTGAAGTGTTTTAAAGTAAATTATAGACATCACTCTGTTTCACCCCTAAAAATTAAATGTCATATATATGTATATTTTTATACATAAAATGAGTATGGTAATACATACTTGCAATTATTATTAAAACAGACAATACAATCAGTATAATTTTCAACATTGTCTAACGTCGAATTCATATTCAAATTTCCCCACATACTACAAAAATGTCTTTTAAAGCTGTTTTGTTCAATCAAGAGCCAGACAATGCATTTGGTGTTATAGCTCCTAAATTTCTTGTGACTCAACACAGCCCCCTCTCCCTTTATAAGATAATGGCTACTCAAAGGGACCTGGTCCAGCACCATATCCCACCTTCAGGATACGTCTTTTTGCTCCTTCACAATACAATGTTTTTCTTTTAATTTCCTATGCAAATTGGATACCTAAGAAGGACAAAAATAATAGCTATCATTTATCCATATATCAAGTACCTGCTATTCACCAATTGCTTCCTTCATTCATTCATTTCCACTACTTATTGAGCACCAATTAGGATCCAGTTCAAAGCCCTGGGGATACAGCAATGAATAAACTTGGGGTGAGGGGACCCAGCTCTCAGGGAGCTTATATTTTTGTGGAGGAGACAGGCATTACATAAATAAGAACAAAATATATAGTGTGGGCTCTGGAGAAAACTAAAGTGGGGTGGGATCAGAGTGACAGTGGACGTGGTGGGAAATGGCTACATCATGAGGGAAAACCGACAGGGTTTCCTGCGGACTGGATGTGAATGTGAGAGGAAAACAGGGGTCAGGATGACCCCAAGATCTTTAGCCTGAGCATCCGGAAGGCGGACCAAGACATTAACTAGGCTGGAGAGGAGCCGAGAGAGAGCGGGTCTGAGGGGAAAATGAAAAGTTGTTAGGACACATTAGGTGTGACAGGTCCCAAGGTGTGCACGGCGAGACGTCCAGTAGGAAACTGGATTCCTGGAGCTGGAGGTCAGGGGTGAAGTCCAGGCCGCAGACGCTGCTCCGGAGTCCTCAGAATATCGACAGAATTTTCAGCCTTGAAGCTGGTTAAGCTCAGTAAGGAGAGAACAGAGCTGGAAAAGACTTCCAAGGACTGAGTGCGGAAAATGGGGAGATAGCAGCCGGTGGAGCAGGGCTGGAGAGTGTAGTGTCCGAAGCCCAGAGGACAAAAGGCTTCCAGGAGAAGGGAACACTCGTGTCCAGGGCTGCTGACAGGCCACAGACCATGAGACTGACGCTGACCTCAGAATTCAGCACCGAGGTCACCAATTTCCTTGGTAAACAGCAGCCTTGGTGAACGGCTAGGGCGAGTCTGCGGGTGGGTCTCGAGAGAATGGGACAGGCAGAGAGTTGCACAGGCCTTGAGAGATGCTTTGCTATAACATAAAAGTGCAGAGAGAGGGGGCCTAGCTGCAGGGGGGAGGAGGGTCAAGAGGTGTTTTTAAGGGGAGAAATTACACCATGTCTGAGTGCCCATGGAACTATCTAGTAGAGAGGGGGAAACTGATGACGCGGAAAAGAGGGAGACGCTGGAGCACGTCCTGGGTGGTCAAAAGGAGATGGAGCAAGGAGTGGTTGGACCGATGGAGTGCGGACAGTTCACCCAGCAACGGAAAAGGCGCGGATGAGGGCACAGACACGCGGGCAGCTTGTGAGTTAAGTTCCCTAGTAAGTGACAGATCAGGGACACAAGCCACATCTCTGGTCCCAGAAACTATATTTCCCCCCCACACCATGGCTGCCCCCTGATCTCTGCACAGTGATTATACAGACTTGGGACGTTAGGATAAAGACATGAGAAAATGTAATTCAGAAACAGTAGTTGGAAAGACTGCTGACTTGCCAAAGAAGAGGCATACACTCGGAACACGTTTCCCTATAAAATTCTAATTTATGGGGACCTGAAACAAGACTTAACAAAATGTCCTTGTGCATTTTCCAGGATGAACTTGTCTTTTCCCAAAGAAATAAATGGTCCAGCATTTTCATCTTGAGATTAGAATCACATTTCAGTCCCTGGGGACGTCGAGTCTTTAATCCCGGAGTCTCCGAGGTTCGCTCTAGATTTCCAGTGCCTGGCAGATGGCAGCGCCACCAACGTCCGCAGGAGCACCCCGCGCAGGGTCGGGCGCTCGGGCCGCCGCCACTAGATGGCGCCAGTGCTCCCTTTCGCTCCGCTTCCAACCTGGTGGGGCTGTCGTCGTCCTCATCACCACGCCCTCTGTCGCGTGTCCAACGCCCCCGCCCACACTCGGTACGAGAAGCGACACAGCTGATCACAAGCAGCTGCCAGGATGGCAACTTGGCCAATGGCTGTGCAGAACTTGATGGGATGTCGGGAGAAAGTAAATGTTTTTGTAAAAATACTACTTGACACGTACGTTGCTCCTATTTGCTTCTCAAAAGCCGGGTTCAGTGTCCAACACGCAGTTGCCTTGAGCCCTATGCAGTGACGACCGAGATTCCATGTGGTCCAGCTGGTAGGTGTAAATCATTTCACTGAGGCAAACAGATACACACAGCTCACCGGTTATTGCTCATTTCATGGTGACACAGGGCACAAAACACCAGCTTACCTTGGATTGAAATGCGAGGCTGGGGCTGACAAACCCCTCCTTGAAAAACTTGTGTGCCTGGGGATAGCAACTCAGTGCCGTAGCTCACTGTATGAATACTATTATCTGTAATCAAACCAACCCGTACCCCTTTGCAAATTGGCTAGGGAGGTGCTTTTCCTTGAGGGTTAGTCCTTTCCCTGTATGCTAGCTGTGAAATGCTTTTCAGCATGGAATGAACTAAAAATTTTAAATGCTAAACTGTTTGGAACAAGTCAGAGTAAATATGACTTACAATGGGTGTCTCCAGGCACCAGTTGCTCTAAGGTTGATGTGTGCGAGGCTGGCTTAGATGCTTCCTGCAATCACCTTTACCACATAATCTAAAGTCACTCCAACAAAGTTAATTTTCTTGGCTCTGGGAAAGGCCAGCTGTGGTAAGTCAATGAAGTATGAGGTCTGACAATTAAGTTCGTGAACTCATCCTAGAAAAAGTGCTGCACACCTCACTGCTGAATATCACCATGGTCACCTTCAAAGTACTCCCCTTGGGAAGCTGTGCACCGATGCCAGCACCTAGTCCACCCTTCAAAGCAATGTTGGGACTTTTTTCTGGAATGGCCATCAGAGCTGTCGTCGCATTACCCTTGATATCCTGAATGTCATCAAAATGTCTTCCTTTCAATATTTCCTTTCTGTTCGGGTAGTCATTGGGGGGCAGATCAGGTGAGTAAGGAGGGTGTTCAAATAGTTATTTGTTTACTGGCTAAAAACTCCCTCACACGGTGCCGTATGAGCTGGTGTATTGTCGTGATGCAAGAGCCATGAATTGTTGGCGAAAAGTTCAGGTCGTCTAACTTTTTCATGCAGCCTTTTCAGCACTTCCAAATAGTAAGCTTGGTTCACTGTGTGTCCAGTTGGTACAAATTCATAATGAATAATCAAAAAGGGTTAGCAACATCGTTGCAACAAGTTTGTGAACTATCAGACCTCATATAATTGAGAGAGAACCCATGCTATGAGAAGGGTTTCATGTTGGCAAGTACTGGGAACTGTCTCTTGAGTTTTTTTGAGATGGGGCCGCTTCTGACAGGTTTTGTTAGTGAGCCTTCCCTGACAGACTCCACAACTTTTGTGCGTGTGGAACCTTTTTAATGAACTCACTTAGTTATTATTGAGGTGCCCATCCTGTGCCAGAGACCGCTCTAGGCACTACGGACGCATACAGCAGTGAAAAACAGTAAAAAGGCACTGTCGTCCTCGAGCTTACTTCCAACTGGAGGAAACCACCAAGTAAGTTTTTAAAACATGCATCCTGTTAAGATGAGGATATTTATCAACTTACTATTCTCAAAGCACTGTGACCTGTGGTGAGATGGCTTGGGTACAAACTGGGAAGATGAGCCTGAAGGCATTTTAATCACTAATTCTGTGATTCAGAACAAGTCACCTGACAGTTCCATGCCTCACTGTCCTCTGTTAATATTCTACCTTTCTCCTGGCTTTGAGAACTCAATCATAAAACATCATACAAAAATCCAGATTTGTTTTTGTTACACTTTATTTAAAGAGAGCCTAAGTTAAAATAAGGGAACACTGGATTAACGATGATTCTTAAAATCACTGTCAAAAGACTTTCAACATTAGGCTAGCACTCTAACAACAGATGCTTTCAGTTATTTCTCTGAAGCAAAATCTTAGGAATCCAGAATATTTTAAATTTCTTAAAGGATCACTTAATGCTATTGGCGCTGAAAAGGAATCTGTGAGTTCTCAGTGTCCTCCTAGCAGACAACCTCCCTTGGAGAGTAGCTTAGGCAGGTCTTTCCACATGAAAGCACTGGCTTGCCCAAGCATGTGGAACCAAGGCCAGCCCTGCGAGCCCACGCAGCACCAATGTGACCAAGCTCAAGGCTGCGTGGATGAGGTGACACAAGAGGTCAATGGCCTCTGAGGTGTCTTTGTGTGTGACTTTGTCCAATAGAGGGACACTCAGGAGGTATGATGAATGTAAGAAGCAGGACACTAGATGTATCCTGAAGGAAGGTGTGCTGTCCAGGCAGCTGGAGGCCTATAGCAGCATCCCAGGCAAGGAGTCAGTGGGATGACTTTAGTTTCCAACCTCCCCACTTCCCCCCACTTCCCCATGCACTGCCCTCAGCTAACTCCAACACCTAGACGCTTCACATGGAATACTTTTTCCTTTTTCATAGGAAACAGGTGGAATTAATACTATTTTTCTTAAGAAAGGACAAGATCTGTAAGCCCTTTTGCAGAAGTTACATGCAGCAAAAGAAAGAACATGTAAATTCTGCAAATTTCCCACTGCAAGTCCCTCTGTATTTTGAAAGCATGATGGTTGGTCACTTTGTTTCTATTGGAGAATCAAGAGCAACATACCTTCTTACTGGCCCAAATGAAATGAGACTATGGGCCAAAAATTTATCCACAAGAAATTAAGTGTCGTATGAAAGTTTGGTGTGAGCCTCTACTCTCAAAGTTAAGGAATCTTATGACTCAAGAGTGTTTAGGAAGAAATCCCAAGTTTAGCAAAAATGAAAACATTAACAGAAACATCTGAATGTTGCTCGGTGTTGTTTTGATTAAAAAAAATAAAATAAAGGGGTAGTAAAAACCTTTTGGCTGCCTTCTCATCCCACCCTGAAACTTCTCTTCGTAATTAAATCTATCAGTGTAAGGCCGAGCCCAGAAAGCAAAGTCCTCTCTAATTTTGTCAGGTTCTAGAATATTTTAATTCAGGTCAAATTAACCAGACTCCCCATCCTCCCTGAATTCAGTTCAATTGATATTTACTATCTGCCTACTGACATGCCAGAGTAGGTACTCAGAATCTAAAGAATAAGATCCAGCTCTGCATCAAGAAACTTGTAGTCCAGCAGGAAAGCATGTAAGCAAATGATTACATTGTAATTTTACTTTTCTGTATTTTACTGATGAGGACCCAAGGCTCAGGAAGTACTGTGTTTCTCCCGAAAATAAGACTGGGTCTTATATTAATTTTTGCTCCAAAAGACGCATTAGAGTTGATTGTCCGGCTAGATCTTACTTTGGGGGAAACATGGTATTTCTGAAAAATCAAGTGGCCAAGTAACTAATTACCTGAAAGAGCCAGAATTCAAACCACTGTGTCTACTGAGACTACTGTCACTCCAATATTCTAATTGTAATATCGTTGAAATTGAACTTGCTGAATGTCTAATGTAATACCTGGGGAGTTAAAGAAAATTTGGAAAGTCTTTTGTCATCAAACATTTATTGAGGATATGATCATTTCAGCTAGCCTTTCTCTGAATGTAAAACTTGAAAGTAAGTCATCTGTGAAAGTTGATTAAATTTCAAGTCTTCAAAGGTCTGTATGAAATACTACCCGGACTGCTGTATAACGTCCATCTCAGTCAAGGGAAAGGTAAAATACAAAATACAATCCTGTGTTTTCAAAGGGGTTGGGGAAAAACGGAGTACAAACTGGTCCCAAGAACAGCAGCCTTAAATTATAACTATACATATTTCACCCCCACATTTGATAAGCTTTCAAGAAAAGGATGAATAGTTGACTATGACTAAGTTGTTTTTTAAAAACCTTGTAAATGCTATTTCAGTGACTGCCAGATTAGCTTTTTAAAATTTATTTTTGCCAATTGCTAAGCTAGGTGTCAAGAAATATGAGAAGATAGGTTCAAGATAGGTTCCCTTCTATTCTCAAACTATTATTTCTAATAATCCAGTGACATAGCTTTAAAAACAGATCTTATCACCACTCACAATCATACACTTTTACTTCTACTTTTATATTAATTTCATTGCAAAAATTTCCCAGCCTACTTCTGCCCATTTGGACTCCATTCATCCATTAAGCATTTATCTATGTGTATGCTGGAAAGCCAATGATTCAGACACCATGTCCTTGGGAGTGACCTATAGGAAACAGCAGCAGGTTACCAAATTATGGTAGGTCTTAGTAAGTGCCGTGGTTAAGAACATTCCAGGTCTCTATGGGCTCTCCAGTGAGGGGCACCTCACCCTACAACTAGGAAGGCATCACTCTCTCATCCTGTTGGTAAAATCAATGAGGGCATTGGACTCAAATGTCTGTTTATCCAGAGGTCCTGTGCACAAGGCAAGAGATGAGAGCCGGAGCGGGAGAGGAAGGCACTCACGGGGGAAGTTGGTTCCTTATGTTTCCGCGCGTTTGGGAGGGGAAATCCCACTGACACTGCCGGATGGTAATCAAAGCTTTCCTTCTCACATAAACCAGTACCTCCTGGGCCCCACAGCGTGCTGCTTCCTGGCACAAGTCATTGTCTTGACCTGGTCAAACACTTAAGACATGTACCTGGGGCTGTCACATCCTTTGGTGCCTGCTAGGGGCGAGGAACTATCCACTTCGTCTTACGGCAACCCCAGACACGCCTCGGCGCTAAGTCCCCCTTAAGAAACTCCTGCCAGGCCTCGTTCTTTGGCCTTTCCCTGCCCTCTGCTTAGGGAGGTAGATTTCCAGTCTCGGAGTTTTCCCCTGGGTCTGCGTGTACTGACAGAAGACATCTGAGGAGTGAGGTTGGAGAGTTAATTAGGTCAGGTTTACAAGGGACCCCATGCCACACGAGGGAGGGACATGACGTTTCATTCAGAACAATTCCTCAAGCAGCAAGTGGACCAGAGGGGCTGAGGCTGTGCAGTAACTATAGACAATGGCCTGAGAGTGACAGGCCAGTGAAGTGGAATGGTCTAGACTGGGAGGGACGTCGGTCACTGATGAAGTGTGGTGAATAGGTCACAGTCAAGCAGCAGCTGGCTCAGGAGTGGGCTCTAGGGTTAAATTCAATTCCATACATGTTATCTGAAATGCCTGTGGACACACCCACCTGGGCTGTGAGGGGTCACCAGGTACAGGTGCCAATGAAGCCAGAGAGAATGAAATCACCCAGGAAGAGAGACGAGGGAGAATTTCTAGGGCAAAGGGGACTGAGGCGCAATTCTAGCAGAGGTCCCCCCTGCCCGAGGCCCACCTCCCATGGCCTTGGCTCCTGCCCAGCGTCATCCCAGATGTCCAAGTCACCTGCTCTCCAAGCCGGCCTTCCTAGCACTCAGGCACTACTCATTTGGTCCTGACTGTGACAGGAGCTGAGGAAGTCACAACATACACTCCTGAAGCATTAACTTTATTTCAGTAACTTGGGAGGTGGCAGATATTTTTATGATAGACACTGAACAATTATAAAGCAGAACAAAAAAATGCGTTTTATAAAAAGATATGACAAGGTTTCAACGTTTTGTGCTTTCAACTCCTCAGGCTCTGTATTCTCACAAGAACTAAGCATCCATTTTATGTGCAACGTGAATTATACAGTCTCCATTTTGTTTTGTTTGCTCATTGTCATCTTTGGTGAAAAGTACCCCCATTCTGTTAAAAAAAAAAAAAAAAGTGCTTCCAACTCCTTTATCCTCTCAAATGGGTACCAAGTATAGGACAAGTCACCCTCCCTAATGCAAGTCCTGAATCTTACAGTCAATTCATCTTTGACAAAAGAGCCAAGGATTTACAACGGAGAAAGGACAGCCTCTGCAATAAACGGTGCTGGGGAAATTGGATAGCCACACAAAAAAGAATGAAATTGGGCTTTTACCTGATGCCATATATAAAAATCAACTCAAAATGGATTAAGGACATAAACATAAGCCCTGAAACCGTAAAACTCCTAGAAGAAAGCACAGCGGGGGAAACTCAAATTTTGACATTGGTCTTGCCAATAATTTTTTGAACCTGACACCAAAGCACAAGCAACAAAAGCAAAAACACACAAGTGGGACTAAATCAAACTAAAAGCGTCTGCACAGTAAAGGAAACCAACAAAATGAAAAGGCACTTACGGAATGGGAGAAAATATTTGCAAACCATGTATCTGATAAGGGGTTAATATCCAAAAAATATAAGGAACTCATACAACTCAACAGCAAAAAAAAATCACATAAAAGAAATTAGCAAATGACCTGAGGAGACATTTTTTTCAAAGACAAATGGCCAACAAGCAGATAAAAAAGTGCTCAACATCACTCATCATCAGAGAAATGCAAATCAAAACCATAAGATGTCACCTCACACCTGTCAAAATGGTTACCGTCAGTATATCAAATGTTGGCGAAGATGTGGAGAAAAGGAAACCCTGGTGCCCTGTTGGTGGGAATGTAGTTTGGCACAGCCACTACAGGAAACATGAAGGAGGTTCCTCAAAAAATTAAAAATAGAACTACCATAGGATCCAGCAATCCCCATTTGGGGTGTATGTCTGAAGGAAATGAAATCACTATCTCAGAGATATCTGCACTCTTGTGCTCATTGCAGCATTATTTACAAAGCCAAGATATGGGAACCACCTAAGTATCTGTCTAAGGATGAATGCATAAATAAAATGTGATACACACACACACACACACACACACAATGGAATATTCAACCTTTAAAAAGGAAAGTCTGCCATATCCGACATGAATGAACCTGGAGGATATGCAAAGTGAAATAAGCCAGACACAGAAAGACAAAGACTACACGACCTCACTTACATGTGGAATCTAAAAGAACCGAACTCATAGAAACAAGAGAATGATGGTTACCAAGAGCTGGAAGTGGAGGAAATGAGATGTTGGTCAAAGGATACAAACTTTCAGTTGGAAATTACATTGATCTAATGAACAGCATGGTGGCTATACCATGTTTCCCCAAAAATAAGACCTAGCCAGACAATCAGCTCTAATGCGTCTTTTGGAGCAAAATTTAATATAAAACCGGTAGTTAATATATTCTCTACACTTGAAAGTTGCAGACTAGTTCTTAAGTATTCTCATCACACAGACACAAAGGTAACTGAGGTGATACATATGTTAATTAGCTTGGTTGTGGTAATCATTTCACAATGTAAATCTTAAATATATACAATTTTTACTTGTAAATCATAGCTCAATAAAACTGGGGCGGGAGGAAATCCTGAATCTTCCATTTACCATGCAAAGATTGCGCAGGTTTTTAAAAAGAGAAACAATTACCTGATGAGTGTAATGAGCAAATACATTCTAGACCTCAGGAAGTGTCACTCATTTATGTGGGCCTGGAGCTGCCAGTGCCGAGCTTCAGCCTCTTCAAATCTGTTATTAAAAATGAAGTGAGAAGCAGAGCTGGAGGGGGCTGTCCTGGTTTGGAGATTCTCGTTCTAATCTTGAAGGATAGGTATAATTTCCTGAGGAGCTGACAAATGCCACCATTTCTTAAGCTCATTCAAGTTGGGTTTCCTTACTTGCTACAGGAGTCCTACTTAATTCTGGGAATGGAAATGGAAGCTTCTGAAAGCCACTGCAGGGCTATCAGCAATGGAATATCGAAATAATCATAGGACCACAAAGCTGTCCTCTTCAAACGGTAAGTAGGTATGTGAACACTGTCCAGAGGTCACTCAATCAGCATGTTCAACCTCTTGGGGCTATTAAGTGTCACTCTGGGTAAAGTGAAACAGGTTCTGGTGTTAGACCTTCGAAGACGCCCCTCTACCAAGGAACAATGGCCAGCTGAGTGCAGTTTCTACTTCCATATGCAACAGAAAATCAAGGCTACACGGATTTCAAGATCCCAGTGAAGTTCCAGTGGGATCCAGCTGTGTCCCTGAACGTGCAGGCCACATGCCAGCACGTGACACATGGAGACCATGCACATCAGGCACCTCTGCCTTTCCAATCAAGGTCCAGCTTAACCACAGCCTCTTCCCTGCTCTTCTGCCACTCTCGACACCCAGCCTGTCAGTATTACATCAGAGTACCTGACTCGCTTATCAGCATCAGCAGAAATCCAACAGGATTTACTACCTGCACAATGCCTCCTAGACTGCTTCCAGAATACAGGTGGAGCCTTTAAAAGGTGAAAATAATTTGTTACATAATATATATACTACTCTAGAAACCTTGTACCTAAAAAGGGGAAAAAAACCATCTTATTTACCCAAAGCAAATATGTGGAGTAAAAATTATGAAATGTGCCACTAAAATGCTTATGGAATGTAATTTCTGCTTAGCTGACCTGTCTGCTTGATGCGCTAGCTTCTGAGACACTTTCCTCAGCTGCATTTAAATGGCCTGGACTATCTTGAACATAAAGTCTTTATGCTTCAGGTCATGATCAATGTAGCAGCTGGAACTGTAATCACACTTAATCTCATTTTTAGAGTGCTAAAGCACACCATGTGTGACCTTTTACAGGGCTGCTATTCTCTAATAAGAATTTCCTAGTCACGTTTTTCACGTCACCATTGGGCATCACTGTCTGCGGCACATTCTTAGCACGACCCCGGAGCGGCAGCAGCACCAAAACCTAGGAACCAGTTAGAAAAGCGGAATGACCCATGTTCCTGGCCCAAGCCTGGTGCTCAGCAACCTGCTTTAACAAGACTTCCAGGTGGTTCTGAGCATGCTGTGGTTGGGAAGCCACTACTACACAGAATCCTCGCCTACTGACTAAAGCATGGCTCTTAACCTGGGGTCTGCGAGCCCCCTGAAGCCAAAGGCAAATGTGCATATTCCTGGGGAGAAGCTGCCCAGCTGTCAACATTCTCAGAGAGACGTGAACCTAGAAACGGTTAGGTACCACTATGAGCCACCAAATTCAGCAGAACTCACTTCTGCAAATATACACCAAGCCGAAATTTTCTCCAAGCCCTTTAATACTCACTTAAATAGTTGAGGCACAAGCAATAAAACTGCAATTTTTGTTACAAGAAAAGTTTTGTGTGATATCTGCATTATATACCAATGATCTCAAAATCTCTACTGCAGTAACATTTCATTAACACACTGGTCCAAAGGTTGATTGAACAGGGTCAGGAAGGCAGGCAGGTGGATGGTAAAAACATGACACTTACTGAGGGGTAAAAGGATTCAAACATTTACTGACTGCCTAGCTCTGCACACTGGACTAGGTTTTACATGTTAAATGTGGACAGAATTATCTGTTAAGAGAATAGCACTGCTACCACCAGGCAAACCTGTTTTAAAGGCTCTTTCACTTTAAGTACAAATTGTGGAACCCAACAATAGATCTTTGCCCAAAGAAGCATGCCAGTGTGCACTCACTTCCATTTCCAAAGACTACACAAGTGTGCAATGTAAGCACATGGGAACATTCAAACTGTTTACCACTCTCCTTATATCTTGGGCTGAGCTCCGTTTGGCCAGCGTCACTGACTGTCTGATTCCACCACCTAATGGGTAACATTTTAGCTGGAAACCGTGTTCAGCCATTATGTGTAGTGGAGAAAAAGAAATTTTTTTTTTTTAACCTAACAACTAGCTTTCAAAAATGGTACCTCCTTTTAAAGCACCAAAGCCATCCTTTAAATAAGAAAACGTACTTGGCTTAATCAGCTCTAAAGTGAAGATACCACTGCCTTTTCAACAAGCATTACATCAAATCTGCTTATTTTTCAGAAAAGCCAAGTGATACCCAATGCTGACTGCATTCCAGCTCTCCAGGGTACAGTCTTCACACCCTCCAAATCGGAGTGAAGGGTGAGGACCCCTTCAAATAGTCCTGGTTTTCTGGGCGCCTTCTTCTCTTGTTCTTTCCCCACCTGTATCCCCCCAGACCCTGACCTATGGTTCATTCTTCTCTTCCCTCGGGCGGCCCCTTGTGATCACCCCCTTTGCTGGGCCACTACAGCACAGAGGACTGTTCCAATCACTGACCAATCACCACACTGCTTTGGATTTGGGATCCTGTCAGTAAAACTGACTTACCAGCATGTTTGTACTGGACACCCACCCGCCCACCCCCCACCCCAAAGCATGCTGCGTGTAACCACAAAAAGCACAGTTTAAAAGCTCAGAAAGGTACAGTCATTATCTGTGTGAGTCATCTAGTTCTAATTTTAAAGATGAGAACACTGGAGGTAAATTCAGCAATGCAACATGACTGGTTCAACGCTGAGCGGCTCTCTAGGGGCAGAAACTAGAACCAGATTCCAGGCACAAAACACCAGGGTATGGTAAAGAAACGTTTGTAAGTAAAACTAAAAAGACTAGTACACACAGGAGAAGTCTTTGTCTACATATTTTAGACAGAATAAAGGCAACCTGTATGAGAACTGCTGTGTAGTTCAACAGATGCCACTAAGTACCAAAGATCCTTATTCTCGGGTCTGATATGGAATCTGTGACTGCAGATAATGTTACCGTTTTGAGAATAAGATGCCCCATTACCTACCTCCATTCTTTGCAAGTCTTCAGCCACAGGCTATACCTTATTCATCACAAGATAAATGAATCAGACTGAAAGATTAAGGAGGTACACTGAAGATAAAAGCAAAGAAACATTTTTACAAGCATTTCATCCCATTACCTTAAAGGTTAAGTTTCAGATTAATTTACAATAGTTACAGAATCATGATTTCAGTGAAAATCAACAGTTATAGCTTTAAAAAAGAGATCAATTCAGCAATAATAAGCCAGGCAAGCATGCAAAATTCAGAAAAGGAAAAAAAAAATTCAAGGCTTGGTTCCCAAATAAATATCCCCCCGCCCAGGAGGTTAGATTTGATGATGCTGAACAGAACCAAATGAATCCGAAGCTGAACAGGACACCCTCTGAACCAGCAGACCAACTCAACTCCCTCATCTCATAAAAGAGGAAAGTGGGCACAGGCATTAACTGTCCAGGCTCCGCCCCTACATTAGGGTTAAACATGGGTCTAGTTCTCGGTGCCTTGTGCAACTACATATTATCTAAAATACCAGGAGGTACATATCCAGAACACATTAGGCCACCAATTTAAACAAAATGTTTCAAGACTAATACACAGCATGGGGGTGAAGTTAATTAATACAGCACAGCAGCACGTCTCATATTTAAGAAATTAAATGCAAAGAAAGGATCTCAAAGATACTCAGTTTTGATAAACACAATCATGTTTTCATCCAATTTTCTGGTGTGTAGCAAAATGTCCTAGCTTAAAAACCATCCATTCTGCAGCTTTCCCCTACACTTCTTTTGCCTTACAAAACTGAGCAGTGGGTATTTTTGATGTAAGTAATATGATATTATATGTACATTTTAATTCCACATTTTAGAAATAAACAAAATCCATGGTATTTCGGTAACTCATAGTGTATTTATAAAATGAAAAGCTCTCTATCAAAATACGCTCTTCACTGGGAAAAAATAAATAAAACAGACAAATGGATCTACACAAAGTAAAAATCAACTTCGGTAGATTTCAGTGTAGGACAGTCCATGGCAAGCATATTTGCCCTTATTCCCCCAGAGCTGTTCATCTTCCGAGTTAAGATTTTAAAAATATTTTTAATTGAGATTATTATGTTGACATTTGTTTCTCATTCCACATCATCTTCAGCCAAGCTCTGAGCACTTACAATTCTCTGAAAGAGGAAAAAAATTGTTTTAATTTTTAAAAAGTATAAGCATTTAATCAGGATTCTAAGTTCAACCTAAAATGCTCTTTGCATTCAAAGAATCAAATCTTGCTAAAGTTTACCCATTCTGAGATTTATCTCAATATTAAACACTATACATTATCTAAGAAAATATACATGACCATCAGTCTCATTTCAAAACTCAAATTAATAAAGGAGGCAGAACATTAAAGTGTGCTACATGTTAGCCAATTACATAACTGAAACCAAAAAGAATTTAAGATCTCTTCTTATTCCCACGTAAACTAAAAATACTGATTAGTGCTAAGAATACTGATCAATCTGTGCTTCAAACACTTCCCTTTTTGGCCTGGAAACGCTCAAAGTCATTATATGACAAAGGAATACAGTATTATTAGCATTTTGAAAACATTTCCAGATAAGACAAGTTAACTGAGTAAAAAAAAGTCATCTTTAATAGAGAGGAATTGAGCCTTCGTCCTGAACTCATCCATAAATGTCAAAAGACATCACCGTCAGGTCAATTTTCTAAAAGTACTATATACTACCGTGTTTCCCCCAAAACAAAATCTAGCTGGACAATCAGCAATAATGCGTCTCTTGGAGCAAAAATTAATATAAGAAACGGTATTGTATCATACATCATATCATATCATATATCATACCTGGTCTTATATTACAGTAAAATAAGACCGGTCTTATATTAATTTTTGCTCCAAAAGATGCATTAGAGCTGATTGTCCAGCTAGGCCTTATTTTTGGGAAAACACTGTATGCGCCACTTTTCAAAGTGCAAATAATATTAAACAGAGGATTCTGATAGACTGGGAACCACAGTAGTGGAAATAAAAAGGACTGAGACCAAATCCTTGGTTTTTCCATCCTCTTTCCTAAATCTTGAGGAACTTTCTTTTCTTTAGACCCTTTCTTTTTAAAAACAAACTTTTATTTAAGTGTTTTTCCAGGACCCATCAGATCCAAGTGGTTGTTTCAATCTAGTTGTGGAGGACGCAGCTCACAGTGGCCCATGTGGGGATTGAACCGGCAATCTTGTTGTTAAGACCACCATGCTCTAAACAACTGAGCTAACTGGCTGCCCCTCTTTAGTCCCTTTCCAATCTAGTGGAGTAAAGATCAGTTTGAAGATTAACCAGTCATTTTACTAATTTTTAATCACACCAAATGTGGAAATTAACACATGTAACAGACATTCTAGTCCAAAAAGTAGATTCATTTGGGCTCCTTGGGAAAGATGAAAAATGAACAGAATGCATTTTAATTAACTCCTTAAGTTATGATCACCTTGTATACAAATGGTGTTTTGCACTATTCAATAGGGATTTGGGGATGCAGTCAAGTAACTCCAAACTCAAAGCCCACCCTGGCAGGAGAGGTACTGGGGCTTTTATTTAGAAAAGTGAGGTCAGAGGGAGGCCAGGTCCTTTATGACCTAATTCCCAGGGCACAGAACTGAATGCATGGCCTTACAAACAAGCAGGCAGAAAGCTATTATAGTTTCACAAAGTAGCTGAGTGGCCTGAATTGGGCTTTGAATATTACAACCTGAGATTTAACTCTAATAGACACATGAACAGATCCACCTCTAGGGCACAATTGCTCGATCTTACGCCTAGTCATTTGGCTGTTTTTCTATTAGAGAATAAAATTTCAAGCACTGTTATACTGAATACTATTTTCATTTTATGGATGAGTTTCATGATTCCACCAGGTTCACTAGGCTCATTTTTAAATTCTATATCCCTAAACATTTTAGATTTTACTCACTTTTATTTCATAACATTTCAAATCCTTACCTGACTAATTGTTGGAAGCTTAGTCAGAAGCATCTGGAACACTGGTGGTGGAAGAGTTTGCTGTAACACCTGCAGTAACTGCTGTGGCTGTCCACACACAGCAATTGCATTTGTCAGATGGTCTACACCCTTCTCATATTCACCTGGAAGATTTACATAAAAATAACACATAACCTTAAAACCCTTTGCCTTTGATAAGAATTCAACCTAAAGTCTTCATTGTATCTATGTGATACTGACCAAAAATACCATGCAAGTAAAAACTTGGAAACAACCTATGGTACGTTTATATAACTGAATTATTATGGAGCCATTAACCAGGATGAGTCAGATTCTATGTACTGATACGAAGTGTCTCCAACACATACAAAAGGGGGGAAATTAAGGTGCAGAAACATCCAAGTATGTTACTATTTATATACTCAAGAGTATTTTGGGAGGAGTACAAAAGAAGTTGCTAACAATGGAATAGTACCTTTCTATGTAAGGAGAGAGAACTGAAAGACTGGGTGGGGAGTGAGGTAGAAAGGAGACCCAATTTCACTTTAACCCCCTGTACTATCTGTTACCACACAAAGTCAAGAAAAAAAAATTAAGTGATACTAACAGGCAAAATGGTCATGCTAATGGAAGTGGCAGGAAGAAACATGTAACAAAACAGTGGTTACCCCTGAGTGATTTATTCTTTTTATGTACCTACAAATTTCCTATAATACACTACTTTTGAAAGAAAAAAATACATAAGGTTTATAGTTTTTGAAGGTTTGCTTAACTGAATTAAGTACCTGCCAGGTGGTCCTCATTCTCAGTTAATTCCATTTAAAATCAAACTCCAAAAATTGTCCCAAATTCTCAGAGCAAATGAGCTCTGCACTGGTTCAATATGGTTTCAAATTAAGTATTCTTCTGTACAGGACTTTTCTATGCAGGAAATCCTTTTAACGTACCATATTGAAAACCTCTATTGGAAACAATTTTTTTTTTTTTTTATGTCAAGTTAAATGTTTAGTCTGTGTGGATAACATAGCTGTCCTTGGCCAGCGGCCTTGGAAACAATTTTTCAATCAAGACTATTTTTTAGAGCAGTTTAAGATTCACAACAAAATTAAGGGAAAGTACAGAGATTTCCCATGTACCCCCTGCCCCCACAATCAACGTCCCTCACCAGAGTGGTACATTTGTTACAATCAATGAACCTACACTGACACGTCATTATTGCTCTTGGTGCTGTACATTCTACAGGTTTGGACAAATATGTAATGACATGTATCCACCATGACAGTATTAGAGTATTTTCACTACTTTAATCAACTACTAACATTTACCAGGTTGCAGGGGCACTTTTCTTGGTGGATTTTATGAATAGGTTCATATCATTTTCACAACAATTGTTTTGTTTTTTAATTGGGGAAGTGTTTTTCCAGGACCCATCAGCTCCAAGTTAGTCATTGTTTTCAATCTAGTTGTGGAAGGCACAGCTCACTGGCCCATGTGGGAATCGAACCAGCGACCTTGATGTTATGAGCACCGTGCTTGAAACTGAACCAACTGCCACCACTTCACAACAATCTTTAGTTAGTTAGGTAGTATCCTCATATCATAAGTGAAGAAATGGAGGCTTAGAGAAATTAAGAAATTTGCTTCAAGTTATTAAGCCAGGGCCTCTTAACTTCAGAACCTCGGCTTATATTACTCAACATCCTCCCTAACTTTTTCTTTCTGGGAAGATGTACTATAAAGCAAATTAAGGACACTACCAAAACTGTTGTACTCTGAGCCTTTATGAAAGTAACCTGTGACTACAAAAAATGTCTTCAGATTGTCCCTAACTCATTTACTTTTTCCCTTACAGACTGGTGCAGTTGTCACATCCTACTACCCCGTCAGGCTTCAGGGCACTAAGTGCGTCTTGGGGAATGCCTCCATCAGACCCCACATGCTTGACTCTGCCAGCTGATGACAAGCATGGGTACTGTCACTGCTGCTCCTGGTGTTCTTTCCAGGATCTTGAATCCGACACGATACTGTGTTTCTTGTTTCACCAACTGGCTGCTGTGGGAAGATCAGGAAACCTCTTGGGTAAAGTTTGAAACTGTGAGGACACGGTGTCTGATGGTACCTGTGTAGGGGTAAAGATTTCCAAGACTTTCTTAACCTCTCTGAATCTCCACTACCCCTTTGGGAGACTACAAATGTCCCATCTAAACACTGGTCGAGGATACCGCCCCCCCCACACCCCCGTTGTGTTGGCCATTGTCATCTGGGTATGGCAGCCACCACCTTGACCTGCTCAGCTAATTCCTTTCCTGGGGATTGAAATTACGTCACAATGATGCCCATCACAAGAGATCAACCCAGAGTTGTGCACTGATCCAGTTGATGGTTGGTGATCAAGTGACTGGCTGACATAGTCAGTTCCTGCTTGTGAAGAGACACCATTAAGGCCTTAAGTCCCTTCCAAAGCTGATCAGCACTGGCAATGGCAATTATCTTCCACAGATCCGGCAACAATGACGAACAACTCCGTGTTTCCAGGATACATTTGGGAATTGACACAGCTTCAATCGCATAAACTTGTCATCTTGAGCTCCCTTCATCTATGAAGTGGATGTTGCTACTTTTGCTGACTGGACAGCGGGATCATAGATGTACCTCTTTTGTTAATACAGTAGTCCCCCCTTATCTGCAGTTTCATTTTCTGTGGTTTCAGTTACTTGCGGTACTGTCATAAAGGCTCAGAGTACAATACAGAAAATTCCAGAAATTAACAATTCGTAAGTTTTAAATTCCAAGCCGTTCTTAGTGTGATGAACCCTGCTCCATCCTGCCTGGGACGTGACTGATCCCTGTGTCCAGCGTCTCCACACTATACGCACTAACCTGCCTGTTAGTCACTTAGTAGCCACCTTGGTTGTCTATTGTGATAGCAATGCTTGTGTTCAAGCAGCCCTTATTTCACTTAGTAATGCCCAAAGTGCAAGAGCAGCGGTGCTGGCAATTTGAATCTGCCAAAGAGAACCGTGAAGTGATATATGTACAGGAAAAAAAGTAGCATGTTCAGGGTTGGACATAATCCGCAGTTTCAGGCACCGACTGGGGGTCTTGGAATGTATCCCCCTTAGAAAAGGGGGAACAATGGTACCAACAGCATCGAAAGCATCACATAATCCATGTTTTATTGGAAGATCAAATCCAGCGTTACAGGACTAAAGCAGCACTACCTCACTGCTGAGCAGGCCTCTCTGTTAGGGGCCTGAAATGTTTCTCTGGTAACTACCTCATGTTCTACACTTAGAGATGTTTTGAATGGTTCTCCTTTTCTCTTATTTTTAACCTTCTGTAGTTTATTAGCAACTTGAATACAGGGAACTGGGCCGTTTGTAACTCTTTAGGTGAAATTTAGCAAATTCTAATTATGTCAAGAAATTATCTGTTGGGTTTATGGCTTGGTGAACACAGGTACTAGGAGGCTGGCAGGCCTAGAGAGGGCAGAGGAGCTCCTCTTTGCCCCCACCCTCCACATCTTGCCCTGTGCACCTCTTCCATCAGGGTACTCCTAAAGTGTACCCTTTATAATAAACCATAAAGTTTTCTGACTTCTGAATAAGAACATGACCAAATAAGGACGTGATTATTAACATATGAAGACGAACTGACTCAGGAAATTTGACATTGAGGTCTTCAAACTGAACAAGGCAGAACTCTACAAGGAGCATTAAAAACCTGAAATAAAAGACTCTGGTCTTCTGTATGGGCTTCCGTCAAGGGACTCAACAATGGCTCTACTGACGGAAATTAAGATGCCACTTGGCACTGAATACTCATGTCAGCCACTGAATTTACAGGCAATGAAGGGGATCATATGGTTGCTTGGGGATATTAATCCTGATTATTAAGCTACTGAAGTGGCATGTGCAGAACACACACATCTCAGGGGATCCTGAGACACATCCCAGTACCTCAAAACACACTGGAAACAGTTTCTAAATAACCACAGCAAACCAGTGCAGGTGAACTTGATCTCATTCACACATGCTGAGATGAGAGTTTGCTCCGTTAATGGAATATATGCACGGACGAAGGAGACCTTGTCAAGCAACGAAGTTCACTGTCCAAATTGCTTATGCTTTCACTTGGCTTACTCTGATGTTGACCTTTTCCCTAATTCTACCTCTGGCTGGGTTGGTAGTTTCCACCAGAAAAAAGGCAGCTTTGGCAGCTGAGTTGCTAAGTAACTCTCTGGCTGTGTTGGGTTGAAGTGTGGAATGTGAACTTGGAAAAAAAGACCAATTCTTCCCTGTCCCTCCTTGACCTTCCCCCACCACTGTGGGTAACTAACTGTCCTTCTCAATCTGGATCTAACAGCTCAAATCAGACAGAGATGGCCATCGTGCTAGATCTCTAAGATAATCCAAATATAATTAGGAGTAGACCCCATTCTAATATCTTAATATTAATAAATTAGTTAAAAACAATTTTGGGGTATTAGAAGAAAATTTTGACAGTATACATAGACATTATGAGCACGAAGAACAAAATTTACTTGAAAAATTTTCTGAATAAATGAATTAGTTCTCATATTTGTCAATCTGATCATTTTAAAATTTCACATTAGGAATTTTTTTTTTTAACATATTGCACAACAACTACTTAAAAGTAACCTCATTTGTAAAGATTACTTATCTTCTCGATACCATGTATCAAATAAACTTAAAACTCTCAAAATATATTATGGACAATGATAATCTACAACAAACATTCACTTCTAGACCCTGTCCTAAATAACATAATTCTCACATTAAATGCCTAAAAGCTTGTCTTGAAATACAGCCACATGCTGCTTAGTGACAGGGATCCATTCTAAGAAATACATTGTTGGGCAATTTCATCGTTATGTGAACGTCAGAGTGCACTGACCAAACCTGGATGGGACCGCCTACCACCATCTTGGCCGTATGGTACAGCCTATTGCTCCTAGTTACTGTACTGAATGCTGCAGGCAACTGTAACACAATGGTAAGTATTCGTGCATCTAAACAGATCTAAAGGCACTGTAGTTTTATACAAGTGACAGCCCAGATTTTGTAGGGGAGAAAAAAGTTTAACAACCTGTATATGTCCTGCATACATAAGACACCCAGGGAAACTGAAGAATATCACCAACAGGGCTGAAGCCACCACCTTATATGAAATCCCCTCTTCAGCAGAAGACAAATGATAATGTTGGAGGTGGGGGAGTCAGTCATGGGAGTTGTCCTTCAGCACTGATGAGTTTCTAGAGCTAAGCTCATCCCCCTTTGCCCAGTACAGGGAAGGAGACTCCCTTACAAATGTAAATCTTTTACAAAGGGCAATTTCTACTTGGTTTTCAGAGTTTCTCCCATGTCTGCATTTCTTAATATTAACCAGCCTAAAATAATCCTTATGCAAAACAGACATTTTTGGGTGACAAATTGTTCCCCTACAGTTTACAGCATCACAACATCACAGCATCACAACAAACACGTACTGCATTGTGCTACTAACAAGATGGTACGATGGCTACAAAGTCGCCAGACAACAGGAATTTTTCGGCTCCATGATAATCTTACGGGACCACTGTTGCCTATGAGGTCCATCCTTGAACAAAACATCATGTGATACATGACTGTAATTAGAGAACCTTATAAAGACACAACCATCCTGAAACCAGACCCTAACAGTTTTTTTCCTTTTCTTAAAATTGTCTTTCAAGAGATAACAGCAGCCCTCCTTCACAATGCCCCAGAGACCACCGGACCAAGGATCACACCGGTCCCAGGGGTTCACCCAGGCCCAGAGAGCCAACAAATTAACTCCAACCGACCCTGAGAAGTGGCCGGAACCAAAACCCGCCTCTAGGCGGAACCTCTGTGCACAGACTGGTTGCTCACAGGCAGGAGTATTCAGAAGCTAAGAGCGCCAGGCACATGGATCTCACCAACCAGACCTTGTCAATTTGGAATTTCTTTACGTTTTCTCTCACCTTTCCCATTCCTCCCTTAGATGGCTCAGTTCCAAGACTGTCCAATCAAGACTCCCAAATTAGAATACATAAATATGTACAGTTTCTCCTTACCTTTATCTTCTAAATTTACTCCAAGTTTCCTTTGGGAAGATTAATCTGAGCCTACTCTCCTTGTTTGGCTGCTTGATGAATAAAACTTTTTCTCAGCGAAAATCTATTGCCTCAGACATTGGTGTCTCTGCGCTCAATGGACAACGAACCAACTGACTTTTTCGGTAATAACAAAACGAAAAAACCCCTTATCACTATAAATTTACATCAGTGTGAAGAATTCTACCTAGGTTTCTAGTCTTTTAATGACTATTAAAGAAAAAAAACCCATCGGCCCAAAAGGGCATCAGTTATGCTAAAAGCCCATGACACCACACCTAGATTTAGTACCTGATGTAATTGCAGTTTTAACAACTCCCAGAAACCATCTTAATGAACCAGTCTGGAATTTTCTGGTCTAGAACCAATAAGGTAATCGGTCATATATGCTCTTCTCCATTCTCCCCGAGAAAGAAAAGACAATCTACATACTAAAAAGCCTTCTCCTTCTCTTCCTCCAGAGAAAAGATGTCCCAAAAATATTCCTTGCTTTGCTTTCACTAAGCGCTCCCTTGCCACATGCTGCTTCCTACAAAAACCTTCTATTTTGTACTCTCGTTGAAGTGAGTACCCTTCTAGTTGCTAGATGGCATGCTACCTAATTAATTCATCAATCACTTCACAAAGCCAATTAGATCTTCAAATTTACTTGCTTGAATTTTTTGTTTTTTACATGACTGTTACCTTGGGCTAGTAACTCTTCACCAAGCTGTATTTCTTCAAGGAAGAATTTCTGAACAGCTTCAGCATCTTTAAGGTCAGGCAACTGTTTGGAAGTAGAATATTTAATAATTGACAATAAAATTATGCCAGGAGATATAACCAATACATAGAAAAAGTCATGCCACTAAAAATAAAACAAAAATTGAAAACCTCTTGCTAAAAAAAATTTACTTTTCAACAGCACTCACAGGGATTAGTTTAGTATCTATCTACATTGAAATGAATGCAAGGAAAAAAAACACTTATTGATCAAAACTGGTATTTGAATGGTTCTTTTAGAAAGCTGTGAGCCAAACCTAAAGTAAAAAAAAAAAAGGGGGACGGGGGATACAAATATCTCTACCATAAAATACATACTTCACCATTTGCACTATTTTTTATCACATTATGCATTTTTATGCAACTATAATCAATTTGTTTTTTCTATCCCAATATTATTTTGTATACATTTTACATGCACCTAAAAGATTATTTTAAAATGCCAATAGAATATACCATTGAAAAATATGTAATTGCGTAATCTTTATGTATTTATTGGGCATTTGAAGTACTTCTAATATTTTTTGCTATTATAAATATTTGTTATTACTATTACAAGCAGCTTTAAATGTTTGTATTTCTGCTTTTGTTTTATATTTTCTTACACATTACCAAACTGAATGATTATGGTAACATATAATGCCACCAGCTATTTGGCTAGTCTTTTTAAAAAATATAAACCTACTACTAAAAAGTTCCTTTTGGTTTAAAACCCTAGAGTTCTACTAATGGAGGTTTATGGTTTTTGGATTATATTATGTACACTCCTACTATCCAACATGGGTGAAAAAATTTAAATTTCTGAAAGTGAAGGCATTTTTCATTGACTATCCCAGCATACAGCCAGAATTTGATTATACCTGAATCTAAAAATACAGATACATTATCTTTTTATATATCTGTTTTCCTATATCCTTAAAAAGGCTACTGAAAACATAATGAACATATTACATTTCAGAAAGATAGTTTGGACATAACAGAACTAAGTGGTTGCCTCCCAGTTTCACTTCACTATTATCATGTCCATTCAGTGATCTGTGTTGATTATTCAACTGTTTCAAAATAACAAAATTAACATTTATTGATTTAATTTTCCTCGCCTCAACAAGCTTTAAAAAGAACCATCTACTGATCCAGCAGTCCATGTCCTGGAAATCCAGACAATGGAATAAAAAAGAAAAGCTATGTGTACAATTATTAACATTTACTTACTTAACTTACACATGTCACAGAACATTTTTTTAGCAAGCAGATAAACCTGTGTAGTCATTTAAAATAATCATGAACACAGGATCTATAAAAAGAAAAAAAATGAATAAAAAGATTTATATCACATTTACACATTACTACTAGCTAAAAATTTGTCAGGTGATAGGATTCTGGATCAGAATAATCTTACGTATTTTTTGAAATAAACAGCATGTGGTTCTTTTAAAGGAAAAAAATGTTTTATTTTGAAGCAGGTGAGGAGTGAGAAAGTTTGAACCTTTTGGTGTAAATGTCTTCTGAAGACTATCGTCATATTGACCATTAAATATTCCTTGGACAGTAATTTGTCTGCTGTTATGACCAACAAAGGGGAAATAACGGACAGGATAATCTATGACCGTACTCAGTTAACTATTCCTAAAAACAACAAACTATATTTTAAAATAGAACATCAATGTCCAGTATCAGTTTTCTCAAAATACGTATTTGAAGTAGAGTTTTAAATAATTATTTCTATAAAGCAGGGGTGTCCAAACTGCGGACCGCAGGCCAACTGTGGCTTGTGATCCATTGTTAATTGGCCCGCAGCAAATTCCAAAAATATATTTAGTTTACTTAAATAAACCAGGTGAGGCAATACGTACTTCACCTCGAGTGAGTGGCCCGGCTGTTTGTGTATTTTACCGCATGTGGCCCTTGGTGAAAACCGTTGAAAAAAGTTTGGACACCCCTGCTATAAAGTATATAATACAATCTAAACAAAAAACAGATTATTACCTTGGAAAGTCCAGCTCTCTCCTTGGCAAGCTTTTGTTTCTTTCTTCCTGCAAGAAATAAATATTTTCATTTAATCATTATTAAAATAGGAATCAAAAGAAGTCTACCTGCTGAGGCAATCATTCATTCCATTTCCAACACATTACTGACTCTTGGGCTCTCTGCTTCTCGGGTCTCTCCTTGTGATTTGTCAAGGTGACATGAATAGTCCTGGTCAAGGAGCTTTGGGCAAAGTGACATTTCTGGGCAATATCTTTTTCCTTCCTCCTGGGCACCAGGATAAGCCATTTTACAAGATGGAAAAGCTCTAACAGCTGAGTTATCACCAAGAGCAGAGCAAGCCCTCACTCCCCACCTACACAGGACCTGAAACCGGAGCATGAAGCACTGCTGTTAGGGAGTTTTATTACCGAAATATAATAGACACTGTTTATTGAATGTTGAGCACTGCCTGGCATTCTTGAATGGGAGGAGAGTACCAGCATTTGCAGAAGTTTTCTTAAAAATAAATAAATGTAGTATTTACACATTTGGCAAAAGAAAGGAGGCAATACAGCTCAGAAATGCACTGCTAAATTCTTAACTCAACTATTGCTGACTAGTTAAGGGGGGGAAACCCTCTGATTACAGTCTGTAAGTTATTTGGTTTTGTCTTGTTTTTGCTATGAAACAGCAACACTACATCTCAGGAATAAGAGATGTTTAAAATTTTCATCATCACTTAGCCCTTAAAACCAAACAACAGGATATTAAGTCTTTAAATTGCCAATTACCAGTACACCCCATGAAAGGGTGTTGGCCCAGAGGAAGCACAGGCTTGTTTCAATGCCAGCTCTTCCACTTACTGCAGCCTTGGCCAAGTTACAGGAAACTGTGCCTCACTTTCTCCACTGGTCCAAGAATAGTTATTATAAGGATGTATGTGTTAAATGTACGTACTTTTTAACAGTGCCCGGTTTGTAACGTGTCATATAAGCATTTGTTATTGATATAGTTCAGTATCAACTTCTCAACTAAGGAGCTGTGCTGTTAACTACCTAAAGTCACTAAAGACTACCAATGACAAGGAGAATAGCCATGTGGCATAGCTAAGAAATGTAAGGCTCTAACATTTACTACTTGGATAACCTTGGGCAAATAAACAAATCTCTTAACTCTCCAAAGATAAGGCATGTTTAACTTTACCACTGTGAGAAACAAAAGCAATAAAACAAGCAAATGTCCTCCACAAATCCAAGTCCCAATGCATGATTGAAGAGGCAGTGACCTGTCTGCCTATTAATTTAACTATGGTCAGGGAGCCTTCTTTTCTTATCTAACCTCACAAAATGGCTTGAACTACACCAGCGTCTCTTGCCAACCCTAGCCCCCACAATAGGTTAAAGTTGATCTTACATATGAATTTGAAAAGACTACCTATGTTTCTAACAAACTACCTTTCCCAGGTGTTCATCACTGGGCAACTAACTGTGGGGGAAAAGAACACATATATTCTACCCTCAATCTGCTTAAGGGTTTCTTTCGTTTGGCGGTCTTGAGGCAGAAAATAACGAATTACTCTATACTGCCTTTATAGGCTGTAGAAGTGAAGACATTTCCATCAAAATAAAAAGCACCTCAGAAATCACATGGCAAGTTTGTGGAATAAACAGAGAAATACAATTTGCTAAGCCAGAATTTATGTAAAACAACAAAAATGATGACACCCAGTAGAGAGAAACTTAGTTTCCACTACAGTTCTTCTGTGGGGTGGAGAGGAGTGTGTGATTGTTGCTGAAGGTGATACAGTTACTAACTTTAAAAATTGTTTAATTGCTTTAAATTTCCAGCAAAAAGATTAAATCTCTGGCTTTAGCTTCGTAAGACAATTAACTTGTTACATTAACTTATTTTCAGGTATAGTATCATATACAGGCACTTCTATGACACAGTTTGAGAATTGGGGAAACCCTCATACAACACAGCTTCACTCTAACTCGGTTTGAGAATCAGAGAAATCTCCGAACAACACGGAGCATAACAAGAGCTTTTAACAGCAAAAGATACCTCATTTGAAATTTTTCATTCGAGCATGGATGTCGTGTCAGATTTGACTGCAGAATTTTAAAATTAGAATTTTAAATTCATTTTGTTCGTGGAATACTAAGTTCAGAGGATGAAGATATCTTGTCAAAAAGAAAACGTCCTCAGTTAATGGTGCTTTGTAGTGATGACGAAGAAAACATTATTTAATACATATCAATATGTTATACTTTTGGTGAAAATTGCTTTAATAAAGATATTTCTCTTAATTATAAAAATACAGTATGTTTTTTTATTTTTGGAACCTAACCCCCTTTTTTGTACAAGGTCTTTATTTCGTATAACATGGATTCGCATAATGGCATTTTTAAGGACCCTAACAACCATGTTATACGGGGGTTACCTGTAGTATCTCTGTGATAAAGGGTCAGATGGTAACAGACTGGAAAACCAACAAGTTACACATTCCATCAGCAAAATCAGGCCTTAACTCAGTATTTGCTAGAAATTAGTCCCAAGTGCTACTGTGTAAACCTAACAAGTTAAATTTGTCTACTTTTAAAGAGACACATAAAACAGCTTACAAAAAGCCCCAAACTTTAATCATTCACATAGCATTCATTTAAATAAGATTACTAAATGTTTTAAAATGATGAACCAGTTTATACAATACTGTATGGGAAACACACATGTAGTTAGCACTATAATTTGGAAGTCAATTTTCACTTATTAGTGATTAGATTAATAAAAATTATGCTTTAAGGGGCCTCATAATCTGCTCTAATGAAAGAAAAAAAAAATTTAAATAAATTAAAATCCCAGCTCTAACTTCAAACCTTATTTTAAACAATTTAAGCCTCTTTTCCTTAAACAAACAAACAAAAAAACGAAACAACAACAACAACAAAAAAACTAGGTAAATTAACAAGCCAAAATGAGTGATTTGAGAAACTCTGTAGATGTAAATATTCTACTGGAAATCAGACTAGAAAAACTCAAAATTAACTAAACTGAAACCAATTTAATTCCACAAATGCCAGGCATCCTCAAGTTCTTAAAATCAGCTGATTGATAAACAGATTATAAAACTACGGTGAATTAAAGTTTTTAATTGCTTAAGAAAATATCAAATAAATTATATTTATAAACAATCTCTAGCATTCACCAGTTACCATGTGCCACAGACTGTACTAACTACCTTGATTATACCATTTTACAAGAGTGAAACTAAAACTTGAAGTCAGTTTTCCAAGATTACCCAGCTAATAATTCAAGCCTGACCACTTAAGGAGTTTAAGGCTCAAGAAAAGAAAAATTATGAACTGAAGATGATGGAAAAGGAATTTTGAAAAACATATTTCTTAATTTGTCTAAAATGATAGTTTGTATGATTTCTTCAACCAGTTTTCTCAAGGTTTTCAGCAACAGGACTGCAGCGTTTCCTGTTTAGGATTAGTCCACTCTTTTACAGAGCTAAGCATCTGTACCCCACCTTCCCACTACAGCCAGCATTAATGGAGGGGCCTCTCCTACGTCAGGGATGGTGGTGGACACTTCAAACATCTTACTTAATCTTCACAAAACCGACCAGAGGCAGGTGGCATTACCTGATTTTACAAACTGAGAAAATTAAGATTCGGAAAGCCCAAGACTATACTGCTAATCTGTGACTAACGTGGGCCTGAAAACTCAGTGTCAAATCCAAAACAGTATTCTTTCCATGTGTCTACTTAACCATAAATTAAATAAATTACCTCTATATCTCTGCCCTCCTAAAGCATGAGTGGGAATTTGATGTCATAAAGTATGAGAGAAGCGTGGTCTAATATGGTAGTCACGTGCCACATGTGGCTACTGAACACATGAAATGACTTATTATAGCTTAAGTGAATAGTAAGTATGAAATAGGATAATCACCTCCTTGTACTTTCTGGGCTTTAATAACTCACATATCAATTTTAACTTTAGAAACTGTTTCGAGTCAGCAACCTAGATAAGTTACAAAACTATTTCTTATTGCAACAAATTTACTCTTCTATTGTTGCAAATGAATATGCCTCTTAAATTCAAAGAGCACAATGGTTTTGGTGACACCATTTCCCTCTTATAAATCTGTTTTAAAACATGTCGCAGGTATGAAATAAGACTGAGCCACAGAAGCGCAGCCCTTTGGACTCCCCTGCAATTTCTATAGCATTCATTCATATCTTGGAAGCATTTAGAACGAAGCTACCAAGAGGGTTTAAGAATGCAACGACGATACCGCGCTGGATTTGCGGGCTAAGTCTCATGCCAAAATAAAAAAATACAACTTTCCAGTTAAAAAACAGAGGTCTTAAAAGGTCAATACAAAAAAGACCCAAGACCCCCCCCCCCACACACACACACACTAAATTATACTGCAAACGCGAGTGCATTTACACCGCAAAAGTGGGGAAAACAAAATGGGAAAATCGTTCCTCCAAAATGGAGGGATCACGCAGAGCACAGGGCCAGGAGCAGTCCCGGGGCGCGCGGCAGCGCCGGCACCTTTTTGGTTTGTTGCTCGCGGCCGCCAGGCCCCTACACCACGCGGCGGCGCGCCGTCCCCGGCCCACCCGGCAGGCAGAAGGCACACTCAGGGTGGCGGCCGCGGTGGCAGGGGCGGAATGCAGCAGGCCCGGGGCCGGGGCGCCACTCACGTTCTCGCAGTCTGTTCTTGAAGTTGGGGTCACTTCGTCTCTTGCGGTCGAAATAAATGCAGTACCCGATGAAGAGGGCCCCGCACACACCAGCGGCGATGGCGCTGTTCCTGCCCACCATCTTCTCTCGACCGCGGGCAGGACTGTGGGCCGAGAGAGGCCGTTGGCGACGAACCCTCACAGCGGACACCGCCGCTCAGACTGACGCCCGCTGTGAGGAACCGGAAAGGCCGAGCACGCCACTTCCGGCAGTCGTCCGAGGGCCTCGAGCCGTCTGCGGAAGTGCCTGAGTAGAAGCCCCGGGCCGTCCGCAGCAATGCCTGAACGTAGGCGCCCGTGCTGCTTCTGTCTCTGCGCAGAGGCCTTAGGCGCAGTCACTGAGGCGCCTGGGGCGGTGTGCACGTGTAGTGCCCGGATGTTGCGAGTGCCACGCATTTCCTTAGAAATCAGAGCACGACGCCTCGAGGGGCGCGCGTGGCTGCCGTGCGCATACTCACGAGACTGTAGCTGACAGCCGGGCTGTATCAGAGATGGAAAGTCATTGACGGTGAATGCTTCACTGATTTTTGTGTAATATAGGCAGCCTGTGACTTGTTTGAATTTAACTGAATATGCTTTTCAAGTTCAGTCACAATCCATTGTGCGAGCACCATGATTTAGTGATTAAATTTCCAAAGAATGTCACAACTATGGTATCATGAGGCGTGGAAGAAAATTAAATGGAACAATTGCTGGAAAATTATAACCGGTAAAAGACATTAAAGGGAAAAGAATAGAAAATGTGAGTTTTTAGCTACAGAAAACACTATATATGTAATTTAAATTAAAAAAGAAAACGTTGGGCAGAAAGCCGACATTAAAAACTGTAAGATGAAGACCATGAGAAGTACAGGGTAAGGTGTTTGGCCTGTCCCTGGTCCTGGGAGGGAGCCTCTTAAGCCCTTGGAAGGTCTGCGTTGTTGGTGGGCCCTGGTAGCTTATGTTCAGGGGCTGGCCAGGAGGGAAGGACCAGCCGTGTGCGTAGAGGGTTGGGACTTTGATCCAGGTGACATCAGCCTTACCTCTGAGGGGTGGAGGGGGACGAGATATTAAATTCAATCTCGTGGCCTACACAGTGAAATCCGAATAAAAAACGCTGGACACAGAAGCTTCCCGGTTTGGCAGTACTCTGTGTAGTTACACGTCAGTGTGCCCTGTGCTAGGACCATGAGGTGTCCAGACTCCATAGGGAGGGACAACAGAAGCTCCTAATTTGGGACTCACCCAGACATCTCCCTATGCATCTTTCCCTTTGGCGGGTTTTGATTTGTATCCTTTTGCTGTAATAAAAGTAACCATAACTATAGCACATTCCTGAGTTGTGTCCTTAAAGGGAAATTATTGAACCTGAAAGGGTAGTGGGAACCCCCAAATTAGTAGCTGGCTGCTCAGAATGGACTGCAGAATCCCCCCCCCCCCTTTTGTGACTGGTGTCTGAAATGAGGG
Organism: Rhinolophus sinicus; assembly: GCF_057876585.1. Taxonomy (NCBI): domain Eukaryota; kingdom Metazoa; phylum Chordata; class Mammalia; order Chiroptera; family Rhinolophidae; genus Rhinolophus; species Rhinolophus sinicus. Next base: position 46,966,116 of record NC_142506.1, read on the forward strand.
CAATCTTGTAGGGGACTGTGCCCTTAACCTATGAAGTTTGACCTAACTGGGTAGTTGGTGTCAGTCGTTATTGTAAGGGTACTATGGAAACATAGCTGGAGGCCCTAATTTAGTCCTTGAGTCCAGGAAAGCCCTTCTGCTTAAATAGTAATGAAGCTGAGACCCAAAGGTACATGAGCATTGCCTGGACTGGGGTGGGGAAGGGGAAGGATTGCACACAACAGAATGATGCAAAAAGCTTTTCCATATTTTACGTTCAGATTCTTCCCATCCCCAAAAGTTGTCAGTGAACCGTAACCTATAGAGGTATGTCCTGAGCCTCAGGTGTGTCTGAACAGAAAAGACTTGTCCAAGGCCATACAGGTGACGTGAGGCCTAGAACTCAACCCTCTTGAAAATATGAGATTATGCGGCCACTAGATTATGACTCCTGCATTAACAAACATGCTACTCTTCTGTCCCTGAACTGTGTGTACTAAATACGACATAAGCATTGAGGTCACTACCATGAGGTTCAATAGACCAGGTAACATGTTTATATAAAGTGCAGTTAGAGCAACATACATGTGTTTGAAACCCATAACCTCTCTACATTTCTAAATATCTGTTGTAAAACACCGGTAAGCATAGACTCCTGGAATAGAAACAGCCTAGGCATGCATTTATGAGTGGAAGCATTAGTGGGTTGTGGAATGACCTTAGTGGATCATTACCAGTGTTTTTAATGAAGTAGAATAAAAAATATCAGACACCAACACTTGCAGCAAGGTCTGGTACTGTCACATGAAACTTTTGTGTAAATATATCCAAGTTTGTACTGGTCACAATGTAAAATTAAAGCTATTGTAGATCACAGTCAAAACTATGTGAAACCGCTGATCTAGTCCAAGCCTCTTATTTCACCAATCAAGATATTCAGATAAAGAAGTTGAGAGGCTTGTCCAAGGTCACGTGTGCACAGCCACAGAACTGGGTCAAGAATCATATGCCCTTACACCCTAGAAACCAAAAGGAACACTCTGTTAAGGACACTAAAATTATGTAAATTTATATATACTATACAGCATACATAAAATATAATATACACTATAAATAAAATACTCAGTAAAATTGTATTCTGTATGTATCTATAATCTATACAGCCTATAGATGATGCATCTTTACATAAATTTAACTGGAAATATGTGCAAAAATGCTCAAGAATTATCAGTAAGTATTTACTGAATCCTACTTATGAAAAGCAAGGTTTTAAGCACCAGAGAGGATACTAAGCCTCAAATATCCAGTCCCTGCATACTGGAAAATGGACCTCTCTGCTTGTATAGAGCCACATTGTAAAGGCCCATTAAGTTTTCCCTGTGCTACACCCAAAATACAGGATTTTAAAAATAATCAGTCATGACTCACTGACCCCAACCCCCTTGTTCACCTAAGTAATATAATGCATGTATCACAGATCTGCCTGCCTCATATCAGGCCCCAATTTTTAATACCAACCCCACTCCTGGATACAGACCCAGTTTATAAAGATCTGTGAGTGGGAACAGCTATGTCATAAGGTTAAGTCTCAGGGAATACAATGGTATTCTTAACCCTTGTTAAACTTGATACATTGTAACTTAATTACCAAATTTTATCAGTGTTTCCTTTATGATTTTTTGAAAGATTGTTTCATTCTCTAAGTACCATTAATTGAAAAATCACAAGTGTTTCTGGGAGAATATTTTTAAAATTAAAAACAGAAATAAAAGGAGAAATCTGCTTTATAGTCAATTTGCAAGGTTTCAATAACTCGTCTAATCACTGGTTAAGAATAAGAAATTAGAGCAACATTTCACATAATGTGTCATATTCTTGTTGGTTAGTTATGTTGATGAAATGTTCACATACACCATCCATAAAAAAATCCTGAAATTCGGCCGGCCCAGTGGCTCAGGCGGTTGGAGCTCTGTGCTCCTAACTCCGAAGGCTGCTGGTTCGATTCCCACATGGGCCAGTGGGCTCACAACCAAAAAGTTGTCGGTTCAAGTCCCGCAAGGGACGGTGGGCTGCGCCCCCTGCAACTAGCAACTGGCAACTGGCAACTGTACCTGGAGCTGATGGTGGGCTGCGCCCCCTGCAACTAACAACTGGCAACTGGCAACTGGACCTGGAGCTGAGCTGCACCCTCCACAACTAAGACTGAAAGGACAACTTGACTTGGAAAAAAGTCCTGGAAGTACACACTGTTCCCCAATAAAGTCCTGTTCCCTCTCCCCAATAAAATCTTAAAAAAAAAAAATCCTGAAATTCAATACATGGGTTTACCACATTTTTATTACCAGTACTCAGTGGAAAAAAGCTTCAAAATGCTACTTCTGTTTTTTCTGTTTCTTAGTTTGTCCACTTTTCTTCTGTCCTTTCTTTTTCTTCTTGACGAGAACAGCCTTTTCTCCAATAAATAAACTTTTAGAATGTCCTACATTTTTGGAAGCAACATTAAGTCCCTTCTTAGGTTTACTGATGTTCTTCAAACTGGGGTTTGAATTTTGTTTTAATTTTTCTTTATGAATAGAACGCATGACTCTGAGTTTTCTTCCCATCAGTTCAGAATTATTTAATTTCAGAGCAAGATGAACAGCATCTGTATTCTGTAATAAAAATCAATAGATAAATTTCAACCAAAATCTTATCTGCAAAGAAACTAGTAAAATTGCAACTTTAATGGATTAGAAGTTTTCGACTTGCACATAGAAACCAATCCCATTTCCACATCCAGTAAGCCCAATCCCAGTGTTCCAGCAGCTGTGCCTGAGGTCTCCTTTTAATCACGTTCCTCACACATTTTCCCCAGGAAGCACTCAAGCTGCCTTGTCAAATATCTAGCTAGTGGAAACTTTGTCTTACAGTGATAAGTCACAACCCAATAGGCTTCATTTTGCTCATTGTAAAATGGAGTATCAACTAGCTACATCAGTCATATGCAATCTTTTAAAGCAATGAACATGCTTTTCAGAAGGCTCTTCCCACTGTATCAGATGAGAGCAGGGAACTCGCTACTACAGTCTCTGAGATGGAGTACATGCCTTGTAGGGTTATGTTTCGATCCAAAATTCTATTCTTCTTTTACTCTAATATACAACCAGTAAATGCTAACAACCCTGAATATACATGAGATTTTTTTTAAAGGACTACAAACTTGTCAAGTAATAGAAGACAGCAGAGAAACAGTAAGATAAGTACAATACAGTAATGGTGGACACATGAGGTTGTGACAACCTTTCTTAAAGCTATCTGGTAATACATGTGAAGAGTCTTAAAAATGGTCACATATCTTGTCCTAGTTAGTAATAGCCCATTAAAATCTGTCCTAAAGAAGTAATACAAAAAGGCAGGCGAACACCTGGAGGAAAAAACATAACCATTCCAATTTCATTATTACTGGGAAAAACAGAGAACACTGCCCATGTGCAACGTTTGGGAAACATTAGGGAAAAGGCAGTATAGTTACGTTCCATTGTTCAATGGGACATGCTTACACAATAGAAAACAATAGAAAGCAGGTTGCAAAATTGTATGTTCACAAATACAAGTTCAACTGTAGGAAAGAAGGCACAAGGAGAAACTGAAAGGAAATGTATTAATATTGTGGAGGGAGGAAAAACTCAAGGGCCACCAGACAGTAAGTATTATCTAATAGTATATTCTACTAATGTTAGGCATGAAAAGCTGATTAGTATTTAGTGAACTAAACAGAAACAATTCTGTACAAAGATGAAAATTTTCTTCTACCTAAGTGAACGGTCAGTTCTTTTCTCCATTTTATAGAAGGTGGAGACTCAGAGTTAATAGCTTTAATATCGGACATCTAAAACGTCATTCAATAACAATGACATGAAGAAACGGGACTGGGACATCTGATGAGGTGCAGTTGTAGCAACAGCACTCTATTATGGCAGGTGATGAGTTTAGATTCCTTAAGATGGAACTTGACGGTGACAGGGATAGTTATGTCTGAATAATGAAGCGGCAGTGACAAGCCCGCCTGGCACATTTCAAAGGACAGTGACAATGCATTAGTCTCCCATACCTCGAAGAGCACATAGCCAAACCCTCTGCCGAGGCCTGTAACCCGGTCTCTCACGATCCTTACAGCCACAATACTCCCACAGTCCAAAAAGTGGTCCTCAACCGCAGATTCTTCAATTTCTAAAAACAAATTCAACCAAAGTGGAAGCAAAGCCTGGGAATTGCCTTAGCACACTGCAGATGTTTAGCAACATAACAAGTTTAGCAGCTCTGTGAAAATTACTCAAGTTACATTCCATGCTCCTCAAAGTTACTCTGAAAGCAAAGCATTAAGTTACTACTCAAAGGTTATTTCCATTATTTTAACGATAAAACAGGTACTTCATTTATTTAAATAAACTTACTGTATGGCAGATTCCCCACAAACACTGATCTCTTGTCCCTCTGAAACACAAAGAGAGTTAATAAAAATCACTCACTGGAGCAGAAGATGGAAGTCAACCTAAAACCCAGCCTTTTCCTCACCCCACACATCTGACAGGTCTCCGTCTCCTGACAACCACACACCAGTCCCTTGTTTGATTCTGTTTCTTCCAGGGTCTTCCCTGCTACAGTGTGAGTGACAGCCATGGGCTTGTGTCCACAGCAGCCCTGACTGACACCTGAAGGTGCTCAAGAAAGGCACGCTCTGTGGGGAGTAAAGGGACAGACAGCAAGTATTTCAGCTTTGTGGGCCACTCGCCTCTGCCATGAGCACACAAAAATACCTAACCTAATGAGTGTGGTTGTGTGCTAATAAAACTTTATTAAAACAAAAACAAAAAATAGCTGGAAGGTGGATTTGACCCTCAGGCCAGTCTGCTAACCTTTTGCTAGGTCCACAGTCAAAACCAGGGGTGTCAACGAGGCCTTTGTCATTTCTCAGCGATGTCACTGACACTGACAGTAATGCACTCTATGCTTCTGTGGTGAGCTCTTACAATCCATCCTTCATTCATTTCCAGAGACCTTTGTAAAATGCAAACCCGATCGCGTCACTCCGCGTTTAAACTTGTGAACAGCTCCCGGACAAGATCCAGACTCACCGTGGAGACCAACAGCAACTCTTCCGGGGCCCTGCCTCACACTCTACCCACTAACAACTGTATCAAGCTCTTGTCATTCCTCAGCAAATTCCTTTTGGTCCCCACCGTTTCCACTGCTTTTCCTGTCCAGACATCCTCATCATCTTTAAAAAAAATTCTTTTTTGCCTAGGTAACACTGACTCATCTTGCACGACTCATAACACTAGTTCTCCTGGAAACCGTCCTTCGTCCCTTCTTGCTGGCACTTCCTCAAGTCAAATGTCCCATTCCTGTGCATCTATCATAAAAGTGCTGCGAGCAGCCCAGATGCTGGTCTTCACCTTTAAACTGGGAACTCCTAGAGAACTGAGACTATAGCTTAACTGTAGGCCTGACACACAGTAGGGACTCAAAAAAATATTTAATGGATAATTTAATTTTCTAGACCTCAGTCTATAAAAATAAGGTGTTTGCCCAGATGATTTCTAATATACCTTCCAGCTCAAACTCTGGCTATTTAATCTAACGGTGGGGTGGGGAGCATGTTCCAGAAGCTAATGTGCCATTTTGGCACCAATGCTGTGACCACAGAGGGCAAAGGCTGTTCCCTTCTGTGCTTCCCTCATGCTCACTGCTGATTCCACTCCTCTCCCAGCTAGAGCTCAGAAGAAAACATTTCACTCTACAAGACTCTAGTTAAGTTCTTTAAACAACTCATGTACTACTTACAGATGAGGTCTCCGATGCCAGATCAACTCTAATACGAAATCCATCAGCAATTTGGGCCCCATTTCTGTTATTAAACATATGAAGGGAAAATGGCTGTTAAAAATGAGCACTGAGTTACTATTATATTTGCTCTAAAGTGAAACCAAAGACTAAAATACACTCATACTTATTTAAATATAACTCTGTTCAAACCTCAGAGAGATAAGATTACCTGTTCAATGCTTTAGTAGCAGCAGTTTCATCCTTAAACACAACATAGGCATTAATATTTTTCTGATCGGGATGCATTTTACGTCTACACCAAAAAAAAAAAAAAAAGTCAATATAAAATTTGTTCATGTTAAAGTCACTAAAATAAACACAGCTTGTTTTCTACTTTTAATCAACAGATAGACAAGAAATCCTGGGGAAGTTTCATCTATTTCAATAACTATTTAGCAATAACTCGAAAAATAACACACCACTTACCATGTTTCCCCGAAAATAAGACCTAGCTGGACTATCAGCTCTAATGCGTCTTTTGGCGCAAAAACTAATATAAGACCCGGTCTTATATATTAATTTTTGCTCAAAAAGACGCATTAGAGCTGATGGTCCAGCTAGGTTTTATTTTCAGGGAAGCACGGTATACAGATATCTGCCGAAACACATAACCCATTCTCTTACTAGTCATTACTGTGAGCGGGGCCACCCGTGCAATGCTGCAGGCTACAAACTATAATCTTAGCTATGGCCCTGTATCCAACACACACGTAAACAGATATGAAGGACAACTTGATTTTTCTTTTTTACTGTAAAATAAAAACTGCACAAGCATGTATAGTTTAGTGAATTATTAATAGGTCAGCACCCTTCAGCCATTGCCCACCCCAAAAGCCTCTTTCTGCGGCCCTTCCCAGACTGCAGCCTCTCCCCTCCCCAAAGATAAACCTTTCCCTATCCCCACTTTTAGGCACCACTTTCTTGCATGTTGATGTGGTTCTACCCCCCAAAATGTCTATTCCTAGACATTATACTTGGACCGTGTCCATTTTCCCACTTGAAAAGTCTTTTGAATCTTGTTTAATCTACAGGATTCCCCCTTTGTCTCTCTCTATCTTACTGCTTGACCCACGGCATTTCCCAAATCCCAGATGTTGCTGACTGCAGGCTCACACTGCACTTCAACGTGTATCTCTGGCCTCTATATTTCTTGCAAATTGGCAGCTGGAGACAGAGCTTTATCAGCCCTGTAGGTAGTGTTGTGTTCTTTCAATGAGAAGCGTGTTATGACTAGTTTTCACTCTTTTTTTAAAGCCTGCAGCCACTGCTGCTCAATGCCTAAAATATTAATTCATTAGGTTTGCAAAATGGTGACATAATTTAGATGTGTCCATCAGAAAACAAAACAAAACAAACAAACAAAAAACTAGTAATGACCACAGATCGTTCCCTGAACACATCACCCTATTGGTTTGAAGTAACAAAAATGCTAACAATCAAATGAGTATCAAGAAAGGTAATAGAAAATGACAGGGCATGGCTCATGGCACTCTGTAATAATACAGTACACTAATAGTTTTATACTGATACAGCAGCTATGATCTACTGAATGCCTAACATAGGCATTTTATGTATCGCATTTAATCTCCCATCCCCGACATGGGTGTTAGTTTTCTGATTTTATGGAAACGGAAACTTATCCATAAAAGCACATGACCATGATCATAAGGTAAGAGAGCCCAGCCTAGAACTTCAACTAAGTCTGGCTGACTCCGGAGCTCCTACTCTTTCCACGCAACACACCGCTGCTGACATCTAAATCCAACATGTCCTAGTGTAACCACAGTGTCTTAATATTTGTGTCACTCCAAATTCCTATGTTGAAATCCACTTAATGCCCAATGTGATGGTAACTGGAAGTGGGGCCTTTGAGAGGTGCTTAGGTCATAAAGGTCCTCATGAACAGGGTAGGGCTCTTTTAAAGAGACCCAACAGAGCCCCTGGCCCCTTAGGTGATGTGAGGACACAGTGAGAAGGGCTGGCTGTGAATCAGGAAGCCGCCCTCACAGACACAACCCTGCTGCATCCAGGTCTCAGAGTCCAGCCTCCAGAACTGTGAGAAGCGTCTGTTGTTGATAAGCCACCCAGTCTACGGCACTTCGTTACAGCAGCCTGAACGGATTGAGATGAACCCCAATACAACATAAATAGAAAGTGACTTTAAAAAACCTGAATAATTGTAGTGCACTGTTAACCCTATAGAAACAGTGTCCTTGGCAGAGGGACGACCAAGAGCCAGCATGCAGCTCTGCCCCTTCCTCCCTGGCAAGAACATGACTGTATCAAGCTTGATGGAGGATTCTGACCTAAGGAAATCCAGACGTTAATGACATCTATAGTTGTACTCCCACCCAGAAGGGAGCAAGCAGGAAGGGCATCATTCCTACCCTGAACAAGAAGAAACCAGATAACCTACATCCTAACTTCTGTTGAAGCCATCAGAGAGCTGCAGTTAAGGGGAACAAAGCAGCTTGGAAAGTGAGAAAGGACAGGCCCACCTGAGGAGACAGGAGGCGGCTCTGGCTCACAGGATGGGCCCCAGACAAGCACAAGGGAGCAGGAAAGAGTTCAGCTATGATTTTATTGAACTACCAAATCCAAGTGTGGGCTGGGCCTGAAAAGGAATCCCCAGAAGCCGCCGACACAGGATGTGTGTCCACTCACAGGCTCCACTGCACTGCCCTCTGCAGGGGTCCCGGGGAGACTGAGGGCAGCGAGGTGGCAGAGAGCATCCCTGGGTCAGGGCCTGCAGAATAGAAAGGCCGGAGCTGGTGTGGGGCAGGCACCACCTCTCCAGGATTCCTCTCCCCGTGGAGGAGGCGGCTACGTGGCTGGGGCAGGGGCACCAAACCCTTCCCCTGCCAGGGCCTCTGTGGCCAGAAGAAAGGAGGCCTCCTACCACGGGGCAAGGGGTGGGAACTGTTCTCCTGCACAAGACCCACCAAACGCACAAGGCGGAGTTCGGCCGATCAGGAACACGTCTGAAGCATAGATATGAGGGCCTGTCTGTGTCTGAGGCTGGACCAGGACAACAGAGAATCCCACTGTCCCCACCAGACTGCCAAACAACAGCACTCTCTATTGGATCTACAGTAAAATTTAAAAACTAGAGCAGAACACCCGAAACATGTATGTCAAAGAAAGGTCTTGCATCCAGAATCTACTAAAAAAAACCTCTTTACAACTCAATAATAAGACAAAGAAGCCACTAGAATGAAAATGGGCAAACTTTTTGAACTGACTTCACCAAAGAATAGCCCTATAAGTACATGAAAAGATGCTTATTATCTTTAGTCATCAGCAAAATACAAATTACAGACACAAGGACAAACCTTTAGAATGGCTGAAATGGCACGACTGACAACACCCAGTGCTGCTGAGGGTGTGAAGCAAGTGTGTTCTCACACTGCACTGGGATTGTAAAACGGTGTGACCGTTTTGGAAAAGCATCTGGCAGTTTCTTAGAAAGTTAAGACACACCTGCTATAAGACCCAGCAATCCCACACCTCCAGGTTTCTCAACAGAAATGACCTGTACACGAATGTTTTTACTACCTTTACCCATGATAGCCGAAAACCAGAAACAACCTGAGTGTCCACCAGCTTCCACATCATGGGAAACTACTGGGCAACAAAAAAAACAAGCCACCGAGCATCCAGCAATCTGGATGCATCTCAAAACCATCACGCTGAGCAGAAGTCAGACAAGAGTACATCCTGTATGATGAGACCCTTTACATAAAATTCTAGAAAATGCAAACCGGCATACAGAGACAGGAAGCGGCTCAGTGGTCTCTGGGGATTGGGGGGGTGATGAAATGCGTGGTGATGAAGTATTCAGGAGCTTGACTGTGGCAATGATTTCATGAATGCATACAAATGTTAAAACCATAAAATCATGCACTTCAAGTATGTGCAGCTTACTGAAAGTGCATGATACCTTACTAACGTAGAAAAAAGGTTGATTTTTTTTTTTTTGGACTATATTAAAAAGCAAAAAAGTTTTACATGGCAATACCCCCATACGCAGAACAAAAAAGCAAATGAAAATAGGGAAGAATATTTGTAACTCAAATCACAAAAGGCAAATTTCTGTAACACTCCACAGATCAATAACAGAAACAATTCGACAGGAAAAAAAATTGGGTAAATGAAAGCAACAATTCAGATAAAAGGAAGCACCAATGACTTGAATACATGAGAGCAGCTCACTCATAAGAGAAATGCAAACGAGCAATACCACTTTCACCTATCGAGCTGCTTCTAATCCAAAAGCTCAAAAACACATAGTTGGTAATAGTGTGGGAATGTAAGTAGGTTACCATCTCTGTGGGGTAGCGCTCAAAACTACAAAATCAAATACCCTTTTTGACCAAGCACTTCCACTACTAGAAGTTTAACCTACAGATAAATCTGCACATGTGCAAAATTACAAGAATGGAGAAACCTAAATGTCCATCTGGGGAGGGTTTGCGGGACACCTTGCAGAATACTAAGATGCTCTGAAAAAGAATGGGGAGGCAATGTTCACCCTGATCTACACAGACCTCCAAGTTACAGTAAGTGGAAAATGGAAGGTATGGAGTGGCACACACGTTGAACACCAGTGTCAAAAAGTGAGGAACATATATGAGTATCAAGTGGTACACGCAAAAAATGTCTCTAGAAGGTTATACAAGAAAGTGAAAACAGAAGCTGCCTGGAGCAGGGAACCAGCTGGCTAGGAAAAGGTGTAGGAAAGGAACTTGTCACTGAGTACATTTTTATATTTATTTATTCTTAGCCATCTGCTTCATTACTTATTTAAATAATGAAAACATTTTTAACTGGGGGGTAGCGGGGGGAAGCTGATGGTGGTCACAGTGAGTGAGCTCCCTTCTTCTGGCACCCAAACCCCTCAGCACTGCTGATCCCCACTCCGATCAGAACCTTTGTTTCTGCCAACACCTTGGTCCCTGGGTCTCAGCTTCACACTGAGGTAAAAGTCTGTATGGCCCACTCCGCACAGCATCAAAACACCTTGCGTACAGGATGGCTCACATGTTTGTTTATCTCAACAAACATTACCGGAGTCAATAACCCAGTTATCAAGTGCTCACTATCCACATGGTGCCGTGATGGTTATGGAAAGACTGGCAAAGAGCTGATCTGCCAAGAATTCCCAATTAGAAATGAATGTAGGAATGGACTCACCAAGATGTCCAAAGGGACTGCTGTTATTCAAGAATCCTAACATAACAGGATTCCCAGAAATGGTTATAAAGTACAGTACTGTATTTTATCTAATATAACTATCTCTATAGAGACCTAATATACATCTAATATATATATAAACTACATATACCTCTGCTTGTAAAATCCATCATTTCATGTGCCCTAAGAAAGAAAAAACCCAAGATTGGGAGACTAATAGAAAATCCTGCATAAAACTGAAGGTAAATTAAAAATAAAGGTTGTACGCCTTAAACTTACATAATGCTATATGTCAATTATATTTCAATTTAAAATATAAATGAGAAATAAAGGAAGAAAACTTGCATGTCTCACCCTTGGCACTAGGCAGAAAATGGTGACAGGGAAAGTCCCCCGAGAACTTGAACCACCAGCTGCACTACCAGTATGGCCCCCAAACCCGCAGAGAGACCTTGAAGAGGACTTGGACGGCAGTTCTCCCAGGTGATCAATGGAAGCAAACGGGGTTCTCTCTGGAAAAGCCTGACCAGCCAACAGCAATGATTTAATAATGCATAATCAGGCACCCCTGATTTTATGATGCATCTTGACTTCAAAAATGTTAAGAAACGGGGAAAAGTGTGCCTTAGAAGTGATGAAATATGATATCTATGATTTATAATAGAATATTTGGGTGCAAAACTTTATTCTCTTCAAACACTAGGCCCAATTAAACATCTTTGAAGTTTCTCATGGCACCTCTTCTAGTAAGTTATTTTACAGTACTTTCTATGACTACAATTTACGTTAATGCCTAAAGACAAACATCTGACAAATTTATATACTACTACAGACATAAGGAAACAGTAAAGCATGATGTATTATTCAAATATAAAAGTTTCTGAAGTTAAAAAATGATCTCAATTTTAACTAAAATGGAAGAGAGTTTAAGACTACTTCGTTTCTCTAATTATAAACTTACTTTATTGCTGCCAACTTTTTGGACAGAGTTCCCTCTGCTGGAATCTTTTAAGAGGAAAAAAGCAATAAAGAAAATTCATTATTTGAACTATTACTTCAAATTAATGATACTTTAATTAATTGAATTCTAAATATCTAAGTATAATATAATGTGATTAAAAACACTCTAGGGAAATACTGAATCAGAAACAACCGTGTTGTAATGTTTATGGCGGGGGGGGGGGAGGGTCAGGCAGGAGCCACAGGAAGAAGTCCTTTAGGAAGATTAAGTTGACAGTGGCACGTTGGACAAATTTGGGGTAGCCAGCAGGTAGGTACCAAAACAGGACTCTGCAGCTATGCTGACAAGAAGTCATGAGCACTTAGGTGGAACAATGGAAAAAGAAAGGAATGACTCATCTTAGGAAGAAAGCACAGTTGAAAAACAGGCAGGGATGATATATAGTAGAGTGGGTGGGACAAAGAAAAGACAAGGCTTGTAGCCTGGTGACGCTAAATCATATAGAAAATCAGTAGAAGTATAGGTTGGGATGGGGGCTAGATGGAGGTAAGTACAAGCATGCTGAAATTTGGGTCCTGACATGGGGAAATGGGACTCCAAAGGGCAGACAAAACGTAGGTGATAAAAGTGAGAAACAATACCACGATAGAAATTATGGAGACTGTGCCAAAACGTTGGGAAATGTCTACTTTTAGAGAAGTGGGCATGTTTGTCCTCTGGGAACACCTGGTAATGTCTGGAGATATTTTTGGTTGTTATAACCGGGGTGGGCAGCGTGCTACCAGCACCAAGTGGGCATGGGCCAGGGATGCTAAACATTCTATAACGCACAGGGCAGCCTCCAGAACAAAGATTTATCCAGCACAACATGTCTATAGTATCAAGGTTGAGAAATCCCATTATAAAGAATCACATGAGAAACAGCAGTTAAGAGACAAGGAATAAACATTTCTAAAACATATTTTATATTCTAATACACACTATCTATTCTAATACACATTAATTATTAATACGTCAATTGGTCTACAGAATGCTCAGTTGGTGAAGTTAGATACCATTTATTTCTATAAAGTTTAATCATTGAGTTTTTAAAAAATATTTCGTCTTTCTATGCTCAAAGCATAAGTACTGTTTGCAGGAGCCATTCACAGACCTCCATATTGAAAGCTCATAATACCAAAAAAGATATTCAGTAAGTATTAATGTTTCTGCCTACTCAACTGCCACAGCAGAAAAAGTTACCCATCCACCCTCCAAAACAGTGCTGGCCTTAGTAACAAGGATGTCATTTTACTATGTGAACTCACTAAATTATTTAACAAAGACAAGAGTCAGCAATAGATACTAAGGGTGACTCTTCTCTTGGGCTAGATTTGAACCTGTTAACTCAAAAGGCTAAAGTCAAGTGCTCCTCCATCTCACTAATACCAGTAAGTCTGATTTAAATGTAATATGTTTTAAGATTATGCAATTTTAAAGGGGAAGAAAACATACCACACAACGAAATCGTACAGATTCTATCTGTCCATACTCTTTAAAAAATGACTTCAGCTTCTAAAATAAAAAACATATATACTTTAGTCCACTTTCAGAATATCAAATAAATACTACAAAAAGGAATTATGTGAAATTATCTGATAATCTTTTACTGCCAGGTTTTAAGAACATTTCAAGAAAAGTAGATGACTATTCAGTTGGAAAACAAAAAATTTTACTGCAACTTAGGAAAAAAGCAAACAGTTCAAATTCCAAAGGTATACAACATTTTGGTCTTTTAATCTTTGATAATCTTTACCACATGTAAACTAAGATTATGTATTCCACAGATTCTCTCATCTTTTCACACTGGCTTAAACCAGAAATGAATTTTAAGGATGCTTATATCACTATGAGAAATTCCCTAACTGTCTGGAATTAGGACCATAGGATTGAAGAAAAATTTAGTGTGAATTTTATATATTATTCTTATGACTGGCTCAGGATGTGAAGAATGTATGTTTTACAGCTAGAACTATAATCAATTCTAATTCATAAATCATGTATTGAATGTGTAAAGCACCACCACATACTCCCTTCCCTTGAGACCCTTATAATCTAACAGGAAGATCAATAACCAAAACAAGGCTACAAATGTGTTCTGTTCTACCAAATAATCACAAATAAAATACTAGGAGACAGAAGTGTAAGAGGGAAAGGGAAAAACCAGGAAGTAAGCTTTTTGTACTATTTTGTTTTTAAGGAAGTGAAATTTAGACTGTCCTTCAAAAGATAAGCAGGATTTTGACCCAAGAGACTGCCAACATCGAACACAAAGAAAGGAAAGAGCTTGTTTTAGTTTAGTGACACCCGCGCCCCCACAGTGGAGGAAACTTAGGATGTATTCATTCATTTACACAACAAATATTTTCCACCCTCTACCACGTGCCAGGCACTGCTTCAAGTGTTAGGGAAAGAGCAGAGAAGGAAAGAGATAAATACGCCTGCACATATAGAGCTTGAGGTCTATTGGCATGTAACAGGAAATAAGGCTGGAAGAAAAAAACAGACAGAGGAGCACTGCAATAGTTCAAATAAGATTTGCAAAAGCTTTAATTAGGGCAGTGACTATGGGAATGGAAAGGAGGGGTGGATACTGGAATCAATCTATAGAATGGTTTATGTAGTTATTTATAATGAAGTTATATCAATATAACTTATTATGTGTTTATTCAATAAAGAACAGTAAACAAAGTTATGAATTATTAACTTCTCTGAATCCTTACAATAAACAGATTACACACTCACCTTCTTATTACACGTGACAGGCAAATTCCCAACAAACACAGTTCTCTCATTCTTTAATCTCTCTTCTTCTTGGTTGATCTGAATTTTCTTCCTTTGATTTACAACTGTGTGATCTACATCATCAAGTGCTTTATGTGCTACTTTCAGATCAGATTGAGAATTTTTCCTTTTCTGCCTTTGTTTCTGGTGAATTTCTTCTTCTAAATCAGCACTTGCTAGAGCATTTTCTCTTTTTAAGACAAAAGACAAAAAAGAAAGAAAAGTCGTGAAAGTCAGTTCCAGCATTTGACAAAGGACAGTGATCAGAAATACTTCCCAACCACTTCTGGCTTTCCTACAAACTTACCATTCACAAATATATTTAAATTTTAAAAGTAGTATTATCAAAAAGGCACTAGTATCTTTAGAAAACTCAAGGGTTAGAAAAAGTTAAGCTGAATTTTTGAAAATATGTTAAAACTGCCAGGTAATAGTAAACACCGAAAGTTCATTTGAACAAAAACTGCTTCATTTAAAGCTCTTAGAGACTTAGTTTACACTCTCCCAATGCCTAATTACATTTTCTGCTCTAACCCATAGGGATCCTGCAGCACTCCCTGGGGTCTCTAAAGATTAAATATGCCTGCAAAATACTTACTTTGTAAAGCAATCTGGCCAATAGAAAAATCCAGATTTCCTACTTACAGTTCTGTCATATTTAAAGGGCTCCTTGTCAAAAGTAAATTCTGAAATGTCAAATACAATATAAAGTGTTGATGCACATGCATAAAGTGAGGTCTGAGCATGAGTCCCACAAGAGAACTGATCTGGGATTTTGAGGGGAGAGAATGGGGACTAGGAGTCATTCATTATTTCCTTGGTTCCTATTCAGTTCTAGCCTCTGCCAATACAATTAAGGGCCTTTCAATAGTCCAGTCTCTGAAGAGACAAGCAAAGTTCACAACAAAATGGTAACATTTTGTAACAGGTGGTGTAGAAACACAAAAGAAACAAGAAAGGCTTCTCAGAGGAAAGGCAGTGTGTGGCACACAGCCAATCCTCAGTAAATGCTGACCACTATTATTCCTCCACTAGAGCATAAGCGCCACTAAGGAGCAGGTCCATGTCTCGCTTTTTGCTCACTATGGTATATAAAGTACTCAGGAGTAAAAGGAAATGAGACAGTTTGGAAAGGTGGGAACCAGGTCAAGAAGGGCTGGGCCTGTCCTGTGAAAGTGCTGATTTATCCCACAGAAGAGGAGGAGCCACTGAAGACTATGAGAATGTCTGAAAAAGATCATGTGGGCAGCAGAGTGGACGATAATTAGGAAGGGGACAAGACTGGACAAGGGAGACCAACAGGAGACAGTTACAACTGCATGTCACTGAGAAGACAACAGACCAGCCAGACAAGGGAGGGGGTGGACCGGGGAATACCAATAAAAGACATAATTAAGAGACAGCATCATCAGGAGCCTGGCAACTGATGTGACACACAGGGAAAAGGAGGAGTGTGAGATGACTCCCAAGTCACTGGCTCAGGCAACTGGAAGGCTGGTGGCCCCAATCGTGCAGAGGAAAAGGTTTGATGACGATAATGAGCTCAGTCTGAAGCTCTGAATTTCACGTGCATATGGAATTTCCAGGTGTAGAAGCCAATGGGCAAACAGATACACAGGCTTGGAGATTAGGAGATCACAATGGTGGCTCATCGGCACAAACCAGATGACCCAGAATGAAGGATGAAGAAAGCTCATGGCTTGAGAATAGAATCCTGAGGAAAATCAACACTTACGGAGCGGTCAGAAGAAAAGGAAACGACAATGCGGAGAAACAACAAACAAAAGGAGAATCAGAAGAGATAGTTATCAAAGAATCCAAAAGCTTCGAGAAGAAAAGCAGCCATGTGAAATGTAGGAGAGGACTCGTAAGACAAAGCCTGTATTGCCTATTAAGTATGACAACTAAGTCAGGATGGCTTCAGTGAGCACTGTTTCAGACATAGGGTCAGATAAAATAAAAACAAACAAGACTGTACATGCGTGCAAGAGAAAAAGGATCACGAAGAGAGCACACATACAGAGTTCTTTTTCTAACATAAAAGCTTGACTAGAAGGAAAGGGATTGAGGGAATGGTGCCAGAGACACATGTCCATGGACAGGGTTTTGTTTGGTTGGATTTCTTTCTGAGATTCTTAGTACGTTTACATGGCCGACAGATCAATGATACAGGAAAGAGGAGTAAAGAAATACATCTGATGGCATAATCCCTAAGGAGGCAGAAGAGAAGGTATGTGGTGTACACAGCACAGGTGACTAAAATAATCTGGGACAAGACAACTTTCTCTGAGAAAAAGGGGAAGAAATTAAAGATATGCATAGATATGAGGTGTGATCAAACAATACAGTAAATGTTTAAACTAAAAAAATTTATGACAATGACAGACACATTGCCATTAATCCCCCACAAAATACTCCCCCTCGCTTTGAACACACTTATCCATTGTTCTTGCCACTTTCTGAAGCAGTTCTGGAAGTCCTCTTTTGTATATTTAGTTGCACTGTCCTGGCTGCCTCAATGTCCTGAATCATTTTCACTTTGGGGAAGACCCAGAAGTCGGATGGTGCCAGATCCAGTGAATACGGTGGATGAGGACACACTGTCATGTTTTTATTTGACAGAAATTGCCATATACCAGAAGCGATGTGTGACACGGAGTGTTGTCATGATGGAGGATGATTTACAATACACTTTAAAATACACCTTCTTTCAACCCCCACCCAACTGATTGCACCTAACAAGTTGAAACTTATCACACACTGTTACTAAGGTTTGACGTGCCTCTTCCTGTATTAAAGATCCCTGCCTTTCCATTGGATGGCACTCAGCAGCAGCATTCACTATTTTTTTTATTACAACGCTCTGTGTCACACATCGCTTCTGGTATGGCAATTTCTGACAAATAAAAACATTACAGTGTGTCTTCATCCACCTTATTCATCGGATCTGGCACCGTGTGACTTCTGGCTCTTCCCCAAAGTCAAAACAACCATGAAAGGTAAACGTTTTGGAATCGATTCAGGACATCGAGGCAGCCACGACAGCGCAACTGACACTCACGAAAGAGGATTTCCAGAACTGCTTCAGAAAGTTGCAAGAAGGATGGGATAAGTGTGTTCAAACCAAGGGAGAGTATTTTGAGGGGGATTAATGGCAATGTGTCTTTTACCGTAATAACTTTTTAAAATGTAAACATTCATCATTTAATGTACACTTTGTACATTAAATAGGGTAAAAAGCAGTAGTTCACAACTGTTAGCAATTGATAGCTCTGAGTAGGTAACAAGACCACTTGCTGTGAGACAAAAGAGAAATAAGAGATTTGAAGAGAATGTGGCTTGATAGACCGAAGAGTTAACTAAGTGATGGTACTTCTATTTGAATCTTGATTCAAGTAACTAAAAAAATTAAGCTAATGGGGCAAATGTGATCTCCGACCAAGTAAGTTTAAGAAAACCAAACTCATCTTTTATACACATGCTGAAATATTTTATAGATGAAACATAAGATTTAGGTTTGCTTATAAATAATGAGAGGGATATGAATGGGGTAAAGATGAAATGAGATTGGCCAAGCGTTAATAACAGTTGATGTTGGGTATATGTGTGGGGGTAGGGGGTGGTCCTTATCCTTTCAACTTTTGAATATGCATGAGATTTTCCATAATAAGAACTGTGAAATGAGAAAAAATTAGTATAGATATTGCAGGTATAAGAATCTCAATTTCTTTACCTCTAATTTCTTTAATCAACTAAGGGAATTTTACCAACCTGTTTGCCAACTTTTTGTCTGCATCAGAAAGTTTCTTCTTCACTTTCGCTTTTTTTGCAGGTTCTTGCAAAAGTGGCCTTTGAATTTGGGATGTACTTTCTTCTTCCTCATCCCGTTTCCTTTTTGTGGTGGTTTCCTTTTAAAAGTTTGAAGGTATGTATGAGACCTCATCCTTTTTAATAATTTAGTGGTCTTTCTAAGCATCTTTTCTCTCTTTCTGGTATGTCCAGTAATGAAAGGTTACCTGAAATTCATCCTACCGCCCCACTTTAGAAACCATGCCCCGTGAAGCAGATTCTTGTTTTAAAGCTTCTTGTTCTTGTTTTAAAGATTCTTGTTCTAACGGGTCGCTCGGAGCAGAACCAGGCGACTTACTTTAGGCACAGGCACGTACACGGGTTGAAGCTGAGGCTCCACGGAGCTGAAGAGGGCCGCCAGCCGACCTGGGCCGCCGCTGGAGGGGCGCCCACCGCGGACTAAGCTGGCGGAGACCTGTCCAACGAGGTAGTCTCCAGTCAGAGGCCCACCACCGCCGTCGTCCAGGCTCTCCCTAGAGACCGACGCCAGAGACTCAGCAACACCGCGCCACCGCTCACCCGCCCGAACCCAGGAGAACGTGCCGCGCGCCACTCACCCCTCCTCCGCACTCATCTTTTTCATTCGTTTGTTCTTCCTTGCCAGGGCCATTCTCAGTCCGAAGCCGCCCGGAGCCACAGCATGCGAGCCCGCACTTCCGGGCCCGGCGACTTCCGCCTAGAACCACGCCCCTTCCGCTCCGGGGTCCCACAGGGTCCCTGCGGCTGCGCTGGGGGCGGAGACACTGGCGGCTGGAGACACCCAGTGGCGGGAAAGGGCTGCGGCTCGGTTCTCTTCTTGGTTGCGTTTGCGGGAAACCTAGTTTCGGGAGGGGAGGGTCTCCCGACAGTAAGTGAGGCCCTACGTATGAATGAGAATCAGCCAGGCCGGGAGTGGGCGTCAGTCCCAGCAGAGGGAGAGTACGTACGAAACCCCGAATTGTTGGAGAGGAAGGAGGTTATCAAGGAACTAGGTTGCAGGGATGCGGGTGGAATCGGTGTGAAGGGTACACGGGACTTTTTCGTACTGCTCATGCAACTTTTCTGAAATTGGACATTATTTCAAAATAATGTTACAAACAAGTATTTGGAGACCACAGCTCCAACCTGCTCTACCGGTAAAAGCAGATGCTTGGCCCTCAAAACTGCTTATCTGCCCAGCTTCCCAGACTTCTTCCAAACCCTTACACTCCAGCCTGCTTTTTCACCACCTCGTTATTTCTTCTTATTCTTGTTCTTCCTTCCCCCACAATTGCTCTCTTTACCCCTCCTTTCCACCTATAAAATTGTACCTATCCTTCAAAGACCAGCTCAGATACTATCTTATGACAATTTCCCAGCATTTACAAGAGGTATTATCTTGTTCTAAGCCTCCATGTATTTGCATTACTGTTACTCAGACTCTCTAGGTGTATTCTGCATCCCTATTTACCATAACTATGTGAATTTTGGTAAATTGACTTAGGTAATAAAAGATAAATACTAGATGATTAGATAAATTGAATTCAGTAGCTTTGGTGGTAAAATAGGATTTGACTTTGAAGCTATAGGAACAAACTTGGCTTTTTTAAAGTTGCTTAAGAGAAGTCACTGGGAATATATGTGATCTTTTATAGCTCACTTCAGATAAGTTCATGGAAAAAAAAATCCAACTGTTTGGCTCTGGTTTTGATTTCTCAGTCCCTTATTTTGGTTTGCCGTAACTGTGACCTTGTGGTATTGCATAAAGATGAGAAAAAAATCCAACTGTCCATATTTGCAGTTCAAGCATCTCCATCTGACCTATACAGTCCAATGAAGAAATTCTCTTCATTTTTCCTTCAGAATGTCTCCCAATCCCACTACCTAACACTAACCCAAGAATCACCTCCTATCTGGAGCACTGCAACCTCATCACATCTGGCCTTCCTGATTCTTCCTCTCCACTCTGTCCTGCACATCCCATTTCAAGTGGATCTACCTTGCATGTAAAGGTTTGCATCTCCTCTGTCATCATTGTACATACACTGGCCCCTTTACATTCTTAAGCACTTGTTTTCCCTGCCCATATAATTTAATACATACTTTTCTCTCAGATATATTACTTTCACAACTAAACCATGAAACTATTCCTCCGAGGGATCATATCTTACACGTATAAAACCCATCATATGACATTAGCCAAAAATCCATAAATAGTCGGTTAAAATTAGAAGGTTGGAGAAATGGACTCACAATGAAAGGCAGCACACACTTCTTGAGGAAAATAGTATAAAAGAGGCTGTGGCTAGAAAGTTTAAAAAAATGATCCCCACTGCTGTTCAGAACTGTTTAACCATTTAGAGATCACTTAACCCCTTTAAAGAGTTTAAAATGTAAGGATTATTTTCACAGAAAAATACAGACAAAAACATGTAAGTAATGTTAGGGAGGGATTTCATGGAATCTGCACCATCTTCCCCAATCTCTCCAAGTTTAAGAAAATTAACAAGATCTCACCCTCAGTTTAGTATTCAGTAGGAAAAAAAGATTTTGGAGAATACTGTTACAAATATACCATTTTATTATAGATTGTAAACTAGCTTGATAAAATGAAGTTTGGGTGACCAGGGGAAAACGTAAACCAATTTCTAGTAATACCATGACATTCTCAGTCTCCACAGAAGCTAGGAAGAAGTAAGGATAGGCAGGAAGAAGGCAGAGAAGCCCAAGGGTATAAACCTCAACTCCAACAAAGTTTGGAATCATTCTCCTTTAGAGCGCCGTTTGTGTAACAAAGTAGGTGATATTAGTTGTTCCTTGAAAAATAGGGTTTCATGATTGGGTAAGACTGAAGACAGTCGGGTAAAGGGAGTTGGCCAAGTGTCTCTTCACAGGCCTTCAACTTTTTAATATACTAACACAATCTCTAAGAAGGGAAGGTGCTATATACAGCATTTCCAAATTACATTTGACAATGAATTCCCAGAGCATTTCTGGGGACCAGTAATTTAGGACCTTAGGAAGCACTAAACAGATTTTAACACTCATCTCTTAAAAGTTAAACCAATTTCTGTGAAAATAAAGTCATCTCAAAGGTGCTTTAAAAATACACGTTTGAACTTTTTAGGCCTTAAAAAAGTTTATTTTCTTTCTGTTTTAAAGACAGGATATTTTCTTGGTAGCAAGTTCTTTAAACGGGGCAAAAAACCCCTATTTATTTTAAAAGCTGTGAAGTAAGCAGTGGTTCTTAACCCAGATGCATAATAAAATCACTGGAGACCTTAAAAAACAAAATCAGCATCCAGGGACCATCCCAGACCAATTAAACCAGACCAATTAAATACAACACTTTGAGAGTGGGGCCGGAGCATAGACTATTGTTTTAACAATGCCCAGTGATTCCAACGTGCAATATAGAATGCACTGAAAGTATGAGAAACCTGCAAAGGTCCATCTAAATTTAAAGACCCAAAAAGGTGGGGGACAGGGGAGCAGCTGCTGGTAATGGTTTCAAGTGTGTTAAAGAAAAAACAACTTTGATTTTCTTCTCTAGACAAATCTCCAAGTCGTAAGTATTCATGTTCAGACTCAAGCAAAACAGTGTATGCAAAGATGTACAAATGCCTAATAAATCCTATATCTGGTTGATGGACTTTTAAATTTTATAGGTAAAATATTCCATTTTTTGTATGTCAGTTAACCCCCTCTTGACAATACATGCTGGAGATATATGTTCCAATCAGTCATCACATACAGAAATGAACTAAAATTACTTAATCTTTTAGAAACAAAATCAAGGATTCACAAACTATGGCATTTTATTTCAGAGCCTTTGCTTACATTTGTACAATATATTACATAATTCTTCATTGTTTGCAGATCCTAATATATACTTTATAGCTTTTGTTCTATAAGCTTTTTCTTCAACGTTTTGCTGTCAACAAATCTTTACAGTACTGTACAAATTTGAGTAACTTGAAACCATTTTCAACAAAATTAGTTACTGTAAGCACACACTACAAGACTGAAAATGCTTTTCTTAGAAAAGTTGAATGTAAAGAATTCTGACACGTTAGCATCTAACAACAAAACGCTTTGAAATTCTCACATGTCGTATTGCCAGAAAACAAATAAAACATGCCAGCCCCATTCAAAAAAAGTACACAGAACTACAATTAAAACAGTAAAACAGTCTGTACAGTAAAGTACTGTGTATTAACAGTGCCAGGTATTAAATAGCTTGAATGAACACATCCGCAATATACAAATGTCTTACAAAGGTGTAGAATTAAATACAAGTGCCAAACAGAACAGAGATTGGAATCATACAACAGAAAGTCAGTACAAGTGAAAACAATTTTGTGTTCATTTTGGATTTTTATACAAGGCATTTTATTTTATAGGCCTACCACCCGGATTAGCTATTTATACTTAAAATAACAACTATCCTTTTGAGACAGTTCGTATCAACAACCTTGAACCATACTAATACAGTTTACTTGTTCCTGAAGTCCTCTTGTTGTAGCTCATAATAAAATAAGCAATACAAATGAATTATCTGTATTTAAGGAAAAGAAACATTTACAAGAAAACACAAAAATATAACTGTTATAATTCATTATGAATAAATATACACTTTGAACTGGCTAAGTACAACCTTTATACATTGTTTAAGATTTAATACAGTTTATTAGCCATTTTCTTTTTTCACACAATGTATTATATCAAAATTAAAAAAAAATACTGATTTATAGAAAAATGGCAAAGTACAGTAGTTCCATTCCAATTTGAAGGGGCATGAAAAGCCACTGCAAGACCTTTTAGCCTAATTCAAACCTGTAAACATGTTCAGTCTTTTTTAAAGAGAATCTTTAATATTTGGTTACCAGGATTGATGTTTGATATCCTGTTAACTGCAGGTTTTGAATTTATTACATGTGCTTGACTTATACAATTAAAGCCACCCAAAGGTGACTTGCTTTAAAAAACAATTAGCTTGTACAAATGAAAATAGGTTCATATTTTTTCATAAATAAATGGAAAAATATCAAATGCTCCAGCTTTAACAAAATACAAGGGAATACATATACAGTAAGTTATCTTACCATGTTCTGGCCAACCCAATAACTATGCTTACTGTATTGTCTCTACAGGCAGTGAAAAGCCTCCATTTGCCACAGTGGAAGGCCTTCAAGTTACCAGACACACAATTCCCAGACAAGTTGGAAACAATTATTGCTTGAGGAAAAGCAGTTCATTGTACTTTTTCTTCATAAAAAAAGTGCACTTAAGTGCCAAGTCAGCTTGTCAAGAAACAATTTTTAAATATAAAATAGTGCTTGTCTGATTTTTTTTTTTTTGTGCCACTGTGCAGTATAAAAAAGACGTGGCCCTCAACAGCCATTAAGTGCAAAGTGCTTTAGCAAGTCCTGCTGTCACCTGCACTCAACTGACATTCCATTTTGTGATGAGCTGGACATTGATGGTTCAGCTAAAGTTAACATAACAGCAGCTGTTATGGAACTGGATGAAGGTGAAGAGGAGGAGGAGGATGTAGCAGCACCTAAGGAAAAGGGAAACCAAATCAACAGTTTAATGAAACATGTGTACAACAGTAAGTACAACACTAGTCCTCTAGACTAAAATTCTGCTGTATTCTCTAAAATCATTAGCTTACAAGAGCAGTCCGTTCTCAAAATATCATAATGTAGAGAAAGGAAAATCTAGTGTATCTCAAGTAGCTAGACAGTGCCAAACTATAGAAGTTATGAAAAAGGAGAGCCCAGGAAATGCTCCTGCATGTATCAACGAGGAAAAAAAAAATCGTGTGCTCTCTATTAAGACATAAAAATAACAGAGAATAGACTTTCTGTAATAATGAAACAAATGTCAAAGAGGTTTGAATCCAATAGGAAAAAAGTCTCTATTCTACCTAATAATCTTTCCCCTCTTCCTAATTCCTGTATCTTTCTATGTCTGGAGTTTCTTATGAATTTTAATGGTGACAAGAATGGAAGGCTAACTGCTTCTTAAAGTTAAAACAAAAGGGTACCTAGCTCAATTACTGCATTTGACATAGCTGACCACTTTCCTCCTCCTAAAACTCTTTCCTTGGCCATCTTTTCATGGTTTTCTTCATTGAAGGCTACTCCTTCTCAAGTCTTGTTGATTTTGGCTTCTGCTCAGCCCTAGCTCTAAAAGTTGGTTTGCCCTAGCTTTCCTTCTCTTCTTTACTACCCACATTTCTTTCCTAGGGGATTTACTCAAGTACTAGGGCCTAAAAAACCCAGTTGCAGTAACTATTGTAAAGAGATACGCAAATGACTTGAAAACTGTATCTCTAGTTCTAACTTGTCCTCCCTGAGCTCCACCGGACATACCCTCCTGTCTGCCTGACATCGCCACTGGGATGCCCGATAGGCACTTCAGAGAGTAACATACCGAAACCAGGATGTCTGATCCTTTCTGTGCTCCACAACCTGTCTATAACCTTGTCTTCTCTAGGTCTTTCTCATTTTCAAAACTGGCACCAAGTATTCACTGGTTGCAGCCAAAAACCCGCAAGTCCTCCTTAATTCTCTCTCCATCTGCCACATTTAATCCATCATTAAGAGCTGGTAACTCAGCATTCATTGCTCTCCACCTTTACTGAAACCACCCTGGTCCAAGTCACTGTCCTTCCTACACCTACTGCAACGGGCTCTGATTCACACTGCTTCAACCACTGCCACTCTAGAGTCTACTTTCCACATGGCAGACAGTGATCTTTAAAAATAAAGTCACGTCATTTCCTCGTTTAAAACTTTCAAATAGCTGTCCATCTACTTAAAATAAAATCTGAACTCCTCATCCTGGCCTACAAATTTTGGCTTCTGCTTACCTAGCTGATACTTCAACCATATTTTTTCACCGCACTGGTTTTCCTTCTGCTCCAGGAAGGTACCAAGTGCATTCCCACCTCAGAGTATGGGTGATTTTGCCCCCTAGAGGACATCTGGCAATGTGTGAGACATTTCTGGTTGCCACAACTGAGGTGCTACTGGCATCCAGTGGGTAGAGGCCAGAGAGGCTGCTAAATATCCTATAGCGCACAGGACAGCTCCTTATAGCAAAATGGCCCAAAATGTCAACAGTTCCAAATTTGAGAAACTCTATCTTAGGGAGTACTTGCTGTTCTCTCTGCCTAGGATCCTTTCATGGACTGAATTGTGTCTCCGCAAAATTCTACATTGAAGCCCTAACGCCCAATGTCATAGTATATGGAGATATGGCCATGAGGGAGGTAATTAAGATTAAATGGGGTCAGGGCCGGCCCTGTGGCTCAGGTGGTTAGAGCTCCGTGCTCCGAACTCCGCAGGCTGCCGGTTCGATTCCCACATGGGCCAGTGGACTCTCAACCACAAGGTTGCCAGTTCAATCCCTCGAGTCCCGCAGGGGATGGTGGGCTCTGCCCCCTGCAACTAAGATTGAACACGGCACCTTGAGCTGAGCTGCCTCCCGGATGGCTCAGTTGTTGGTTGGAGCGCGGGCTCTCAACCACAAGGTTGCCAGTTCAATTCCTCGAATCCCGCAAGGGATGGTGGGCAGCGCCCCCTGCAACTAAAATTGAACACGGCACCTTGAGCTGAGCTGCTGCTGAGCTCCCGGATGGCTCAGTTGGTTGGAGCACGTCCTCTCAACCACAAGGTTGCCGGTTCGACTCCCGCAAGGGATGGTGGGCTGTGCCCCCAGGGATGGTGGGCTGTGCCCCCTGCAACTAGCAACGGCAACTGGACCTGGAGCTGAGCTACGCCCTCCACAACTAAGACTGAAAGGACAACAACTTGAAGCTGAACGGCACCCTCCACAACTAAGATTGAAAGGACAACAACTTGACTTGGGAAAAAAAAAAAAAAGTCCTGGAAGTATACACTGTTCCCCAATTAAAAAAAAAAAAAAAAAAAAAAAAAAAAGATTAAATGGGGTCATAGGGTGAGACCCTGATCCAATAAGACTGGTGTCCTAACAAGAGGACAAAGAGAAACCAGAGATTTTATCTCCCTGTTGCACAGAGGAAGGGAAATGTAAGGACACTGCGAGAAGGCAGCCAACTGCAAGCCAAGGACAGACACCTCAGGAGAAACCAAACCTGCTGACGCCTTGATCTTAGCCTCCGAAACTCTGAGAAATAAATTTGTTATTAGAACTACCCTACCTGTGGTATTTTGTTATGGTAGCCCAAGCAGAGACTAAGACAACTCTTCTCCCTCAGATTCACTCTATTCTCTTCACAGTACTTTTTACTAACTGAAAACTTACTAGGATTGTTTGGGGGTGGATTGTTTGCTCCATGAAGGTGAATATTATGATTTGAGATAATTTTTTCTTTAAACAAATTTTTCCATTTTATAGATGAGGAAAATAAGGCCAAGAGATTAAAGAATTTACCTAAAGATATACAGACATACACTCATGTGAGTCAAACTGTAGAGTCATAAACTGCTTTATGTTTAGTAAAGGTAAAAACACTTACTTTCTCTCTCTTTCTTCTTTAAACGCTTTCTCCTCCGATCAATGGAAGCTACTTCAGATTTTAATGACAGATAATGTTTTCTGATTTCTTGCAGTTTTTCTTGAAGAATTGTGATGCGTTCAGCACTTGTCATATTTTCTAGGTCCGCTGTGAATTTAAAACTTTCATTAATATGTATTTTTGAACAAAATTTTAACATGTAAAAGAGACAACATATAATATGGTTATAGAACAAGGTCAAGACAGAAAAATTAAAAATAAGGCTTGCATATATTTGTTTCTCTAAGACATTTTTTCTAGCCTAGAACAATGCCTGGAGCATAATATATGCATCATATTTGTCAAACAAATGAGTGTGTAGAAATAAAGACCTTATAAACCTAAGCAGATATGCTAAAAATTCCACATTCATGTACAGTATCACCACAGCGTATCATTAAAAAATCACACTTGGAAATAAGACTGGAAAGACACCAAAATGTTAAACTGTTAGCTTCTGAATGTCAGGACTATGGATAAATTTTTCTCTTTTGTTCTTATTTAGATTTTTTGAGTATGCATAATTTTTAAATTGGGAGAAAATTTTTCAAAAGCTCTACAGCAATTTTCAGTATCTTAAAAAATATTTCCCTGTGTGACAAACTCTGGGGTAGTCTCTCTTTTTAAAAAAAATTATTATGGAGCGTTCTCATATATACAGAAATACATACATACATACATATATACATACATACATATATACATACATATGTGTATATATACATACATATACATATATACACATATATATATAAACATATACCCATCATCCAGCTTCAGTAACTAGCAATTCATGGCATCTCATTTATACCCCCATCCACTCCCCAACCCCAACACCAGATTATTTAAAAACAAATTTCCAACATCATATCAGAAATACCCAATGTTGATATTTTCCTCAATTGCCTTAAAATTTTTCTTTTAGCAATTTGTTTATTCAAATCAACATCCAAATAAGGTCTCTACAATGCAGTTGGTAATTATGTCTCTTAAGTTTGGCTATACCCTCTTTTTCAGATATACTAGCATCAAGACTTACTAGGATGAAGTTTCTATGGCTTAACTATCAATTCAATATATGTCACTTACACATCTGAAAACTCCATTTGTAAACTTTGGGTAATCGATTACTGGGTTCCTTGAGATCAGGATCCTTATCACCATTCTTTCCACATTTTCCTGGAGACTGCGTCCTTGCAGGAGACTTGGTACTATGCGACTTCATCCCAGTGGAAACTGATTTGACTGGCTGAGTCTTAGTTACACTTTCACCAGCAGAAAGTTCTTCACTATCGCTACTATTCGCTGAAAGAAAAATAAAAAGAAAAGCATTAGTAAACAGAAAAGTAACAAAGAATTTGTCATAGATTTTAGTGAATAATTTAAAATTAATCAAACAATTTATTACTATAGTAAAGAACTTGCTTTATAGATCCTACCTAAAAACCTGGAATACCATCACATACAAATGCACCAGCATCTCATTTAAGAAAAACAAAAACAGAAACTCTTCTTACCTGAATTGCCAATAATATATATATTTTAAAACAAACTAATCTTTCATCATACCTGGTAGACTGTCAAATGTATAGTAATTATCTGAATGGCTTTTTATTCTATTATGTTAATATACATAACACAGAATACAGCATCTTTTAACATGACTCATAGAAACTTCTTAATTTTAATATTCTACATTGTATACATGTAACACTTTCCTACTCTTTGGCCAGAAACAATAATGCATAATCATCATATTAAATAAAGAATTCTTCAGGAATAAACTCTAAACACACAATGAATTTCTTAGGTAACTCATATCATAGCTTGTTGACTAAAAATAAACCATCAGTTTTATCCTGGTAAATATATTCAGTAATTTATGAAGAATTCCGAAGTCTATGTAATATTATGCTACATCTGCCTTTGCTGACTAAAGTCTCAGTACTAGAACAGAAATGCTTACTTAACACCTCGACAGTGTACCATGTGACTAAGTGATGGCACTGATATTTCCATCAGTTACCTCTTTCTGGATATAAAATATTATTTTAGATTCCATGAGAGTTAATTCACTTAACTAAATTATTCTCAGAGAATTGTATCCCATTCTGATTTACCAAGGTGTAAGCCCAATAACTAAATGGGAGAATACAATCAACAGCTGTATCTCTAAACTATATGAATATGTTAATTGACTTATTGAGAGGAGCCCTCTTAGAAAAGCCATTTAAATGGGAAAGTCCTGAAGACAAAAACATCATAGTGTAGTATTATCAAAAAACACTTAAATTATCCTGTCAGTTATTCCAAATAATTGATGATCAAATTGGCATACATTTATTGATTCATTTAATAGCTACCAAAAAAGAAAGTACAGTTAGGCTCTCAAAGCCTGAAAAGTATTCCAAGTAGGAACGGTACATAGCAGCTCCTCCCACTGTGGTGTTTTTGGGAATAAAGAAACTCCACCACTCTCTTACAACACATTTCTTAAGCGAGTCCCCGCCCAGTCCCCCCACTGCTGCTCTGGAAGCCCTGGCAACTCCTAGCTAAGCCCCCAAGGCTTGGCCCCACTCGGATGCAGTGGTCTGCCTCAGCCTGGCTTTCATGGCCTTGCTGAGCACAGCCGCCCGGGGCCCCAAGGGACGCCATATTCACCGCCTGGAAGTCATATGGGCTCAGCAGAACCTCGGGGAACTGGCCGCATAACCCTTTTCTGCACTGAAGTGCAGCCAAGCCGGCCGATAGCAAAGGTCAGGCAGTGGAGGTGGCAGGAGTCTCCTGGAAGAGCAGCAGGAGGTCAGTGTGGGGCACCTGAAAAAAAATTCTTTACATATTTTCTGCTTCTCACTTTGTCTACAAAAGAGAGATAAAATGTGCAGCTCTCAGGAGAAATACAGTATATATATTTCTGTAGGTCGATGGACACCCGAGTCATTGCTGAAGTTAAGTCTTGAGTTAGAGCACACTTAACCAACATATGTACCCTTCACAGCTACTCCTGGGCACGTAGTTTGGGGTATCAAAGGTAAAGGTAGTAACTGGATTAACTGCTGGGATTATAGCTCTAAAGCTATCTTGATTGTTCTCTTCTAGGCTGGTTTTGCCTTGAAGAATTACAAAACAATCAATTCTATTGTAATAAAAATAATCGATAATTGAAGCATTTCATAATATGTGATATATATAATGGCAAGTGGAAAGAACTATGGAATATAAAACTAGCATAAAGATGTTGATATTAATATTATATTGGCTGTTATTTTAGAAAAGATTACCTGCTCATTCATCAGCAATCAATACCACTGCTGACTAAGACTGAACTGCTTAATCCTAGAATTTACCTAGGATCAGAAAACTTCTGTGTGACTTTTTTGAGGGTAGTGACAAAATTAAAATACTGAACTATCCCACATCCTGAATATCCTTTTATTAATGAGAAAAAATAATATATCTGCCATAGTTTTTAAAATTATAGTTGACATGCAATATAATATTACTTTCAGGTGTACAACAAAGTGATTCAACATATATATACCTTATGAGGTGTTACCATATCCGCCATCATTTTTATATTTTAAAAAAATTAGAGGTTTCACACTTACTGCCTTTTCCCTTCTTTTTGTTGTTTACCACTGTTGCTTTATGGCTTCGTTTCTGCTTTTTGGATGCACTTCCTCCTCCCTGAGCTTCTTTCACTCTTTTCTGACCTGTACAGGCTACGATGGGAAAGAAATTATTAAGTAACACAAAATAAAATCAAGCTTTTCCTAGGTATAAATTAATTCCACGTTTTAGAAGCACAGGACAATTTTGAAACTACATATGTTCTTTATAAAATTTATGAATTGTAGAAATTACTATAATTTAAAAAATAAATTGTCATTAATGAGCTGAATTATTGCATATAGTTAGTTTTTTAAAAAGCAAATGAAGCATGAACATGCTTCTTAGAAAAATCGGCTATAAACTGAAAATAGTTTTCAACATAGTATTGGGAGTTTATGAGTCTAATAGTAATTCAATAATAGGCATATCTGAAAATAAAACTGAAATTTATTAAAACTCAGTAAAACCAAAATATTAAGATTTAATTACTGGTTAAAATATTAATGATCTATCTTATAATAACATTAATTTTTAAGAGGTATGACATGAATGGGATAAATTTTACTAGTAATTCACACTTAGTTATATTACAAATTTATTTATTTTAACGATAACTTAGTTCCCAGGGCACTGGTTAACACATATACCATTCACAAATCCAGCAGAGTAGTTCTAAGAAATGTTTCATTTTCCTGGTAGGAAATTGTCCCAAAACATTAAAAATGTCTCCCTTTTCTTCAAGGACTACCCTAGTCCTACTTCTCCACTAACCTGGTCTGATGCCCAGGTGTCACTGATTAATTACTACTCCAAACTGCAGTTTCTATACATTTTTCTGTATTACTAATTTGGTCCTCAGCATCTACTGGGCCTCTGTATCTTTCTAAATATATGTATTTTCTCCCAGACTATACAGGAAGCTCTTTTTCCAGAAATGCATAAAGTCCTATTTTATTCAGTTCCAATGTTGGATAATATAATGACATGATATAATTAATATTATAAAATTATGCCATGTTTGCTACAGGAAAGTTTCTTAGTCCTTTTATCAATGGTAAAAATCAACCTTGAGTATTTAAGACACGTCTTCCATGATCAAAAATGGAACAAGCAGTTACGCTAAATTTGGGAGTAGTTCTCAAGTTTCTTACTTTTTAACCTAAAGATTAAGATTCACTAGGGCAATACTGACCTAGTCTATCAGAAGACAAGATAGCATAGCTCTTTAAAAAATATATATTTTAAGCTTTCATAAGATATGAAGAACATGATACGATACAACCTGTTAAGAATTATAGTTATTAAAACTTTACTTTATTGTCAAAGCCTTTCTAATTATCTGTGATGAAGGCTTCTTCAATTCTGAAGATTATTTACGCCTGGACAATTCAGTTCCATGAGATAGTATGGCACCTAAATATATCACAGGAGCTGTATGTTTGAATGTGAAAGAGACAAAGAATATCCCAATTTAATTGCAACTATATTTTTTATTTAATATTTATTTTTCAAAAAGAACTGTTTTAAGTCAAGATTTGAGTGATAATGTCATGTCAATTACATCTCAATAAAGCTGACAAAAACAAAAGATTTATATGAAAAATCTTGGACTTAACTAATCTGATCTAGATCACATCTCTTTACTTAGCTCAAAACCTAAAGCTAGCATAATAAGACCTGGTATGTTACATAAATTACATACCCTCGTGTTCTATCTGTACAATGGAAATGTGTTTCAAAGCCAAGTGTCAGCCTAGAGTATACTGATTTAAAGACACCTGAATGAAGTAGTTGATAAGAAAAATGATGACAGGAGTATAGCTATGGCACTATCAAAAGGTACTAATACTTTTGAGAAGTACTAATTTGAATTTCCACTTTTAACAACTTCACGGAAAATCAAAAAAGTATTACTGTAGGTCATTAACATACACATCGGTCCTTCAATTTGGTAGCTATGCATCTAAGAAAGCATCAAATTCCTTTACAAACTCACACAAGTTAGTCAGGCTTGAAAATCAGTTTGACACGGTTGTCTGAGGAAAGCAGTGCCTGGACAGTTGGTTGCTCCAAACCCCTACATACAGTATTTGGTTAAGGGTGGAGGGGTCTGTCAATAAATCAAAATCTTTGTGAGAAACTGTACATTACAATTGCAAAAACAATGTTACAGAAATATATTTAAGCTGCTCATGCCATAGTCAACCGGTGTACAATGAATTTTCAAATAGGTCTGGATTTGGACCTAGGTACAAAGGACATTAAGTCCTTCTCAAGCTCTGAAATACATTCCACTATTCATTAGTCAAATTATCTTTCCAATATCCATTTTTACCACGTTCACACAAGTATTTCACTTAAAAACCTCATGTTCTAATGAGAGGTGCTGAGAAAGCAGACTGCGAGGGGAAATCCTAAGATGCGGCCGCAGAGTCTTTGCTCCTCACCTTTTTCAGGGTGCTCTGGCTCTGGCTGGTTACTACTGCTGGAGCTCACACTCGCATCAAAGCCTGCTGGCGAGCTGTTCCCTTCTGACTGCAGGTCTTGAAGCTCCCCTGCAACACTATCCACCTCGATTGTGCTATCGGTTTCACTCTTGATACTTCGGACCTCTTCTTGGTTTGGAGCCAGCGCTTCAGACACGGTTACAGAAGACTGCTGCCGACCGGCTTCCGTGACAGTGACTGAGGAAGGCGATTCGGGGGTGGTAGGAGGGGTATTTAGCACTGAATTACTGCCACTACTTGGAAATTCCGCTTTTTTGTCACTGGCTACCACTGCTTTATCCTCAGCAGCCTGATTGTCGGCAATGGCCGGTGTTGGTGTTTCTAGCTCGGCGCTGGGGGAGCAGCTCTCTTCCTCGGCCACGGTCTGCAGTGACCCCTCTGCCAGGCCCTCCTCTGGGGCAGGGTGGGGTGGGGAAGCTGCAGCCTCAGTGTCAGAGTCTGAAAAAAGCTCCTTCAGCGTTTTTTTAGGCCACTGTCCCTGAATACTTGACCAGACATCTTTTCGATCTTTAGCTCTGCTGTTCTGAAGTCTTTCATCAGAGTTATTTAGAAGTTTTATCCTTTTTTCTGCCACTTCTGAAAATCCCGAATAGAAACCAGTTGTCCGTAGAGATTTTCTTTTTTCCTCCAAACCATTGTATTTCTTAGTTGGTGTCAGCTTTGCTTTAGATTTTTCTTCTTCATCTTCGTCTGAAGAGCTGTTGCTACTGTTTTCTATGCAAAGTGATTCTTTGTTCTTGGCCTTCTCGTCCTTTTTGCTGGGTGATCCAGTTTTTGAACACTCCTCTGTATTGCAATACCTTCTTTTACCACGTTTTACTTGTGGCTTTGAAGATTTATCTGTGGTGTCCTTCTTGACATCCTTTCTCTTTTTTGTGACTTCATCTTCTTCATAATCAGTATCTTCGGATAATCCTTCTATATCTTTTCTTAATCTCTCTGGAGATTTCGATGCTGGTTTAGATATTACCAAATCGGCGTGGACCTTGTTTTCTTCTAGCAAAGACGAACTGTTCTGCTCTTCTTTTGAAAGGTCACTCCTGGGGTGCGTTAAATGGTCAGCCTTACACTCCTCTTTGCCATTGCTGTCCATGTCGTGCGTACCTGTCTCATCCTCCTGCTCACTGTCTTCAGCAGAACTTTCCGAAGCTAGAAAACAAGAAAAACAATGAGTATGATAAAACTAGCAATGCTTTCTCTGTGCCAGGCATTTCATACACTAGCTCCTATATTTATAGACCCCGGTTGCCAGGTTTTATTCTGTTGTAAAAGTGAGGAAACAGAGCTGCAGAGCTAAGACACTCCCCCAATGATGAAAATGCTCTATGTCACTGGGGGGGCAGTGACACTACTGTATACTTTTGCAATAACTCATCAAATTGTAAACAAAAAAATCATGAATTTTTGTCAGTAAATTATACCTCAATAAAGCTGATTATAATAAAGTTCTCCAATTTATAAGCAGAAAATAGTGGAGTAAGGATGTAGTAACAGGCAGTTCTCACTCCAAAACCTGTATTGATATATAAGTGTAGCCTTCATTTTCAATGTCGCAATAATTATTCAAAGTTTTTGTGAATATCGGGTTTCCACAATAGATACTTAAAGAATGACACAATTAAGTAACTGATAATCTTATATAAAAATATTTATATATTTCTTAAAGGTTATAGTCAATAAATTCAATTACGTATAAAAATAGCTTTTATTATGATTTTTACAAAATGTTTATTGAGAAATTGCTCCCTACCAGGTACTTTGATGGGCTTTGCACAGATCATCTCATTCAATCTCACAATAACCCTGTGAGGTGTTTGTTATTATCAGCCTCCATTTTATAGTTTAGGAGACTCTGTGGCCTTGTGACTTCTTCAAGCACCAGAGTGCATCAGAATGACCCTAGGTGATTGCAAGGCTTGATCACAAAAGGCCAGCAGTTTCTCACCTTGTTCACTGACCTCCCTCCTAGAGCCCTTAGAGAGATTCAATCATCCCAAAGAGCTCGAAAAAGTCAAGATGAAAGCTAATTGTAAGTCATTTGACTCCAGAATTTAGAATCTTAACTGCAACACTCTACTGAGAAATCCATGTAATATATATGGTTAAAACAAATTCAAACTCATAATAAAGCACCAACAGTTGTTCTTTTTCTTCCTTCCCCATCCTCTAGTTTTATAACTAGTTCTTCTGATAGTTATCATCATCTCTTAATAATATTCTATGTGTAGATTTATGAAGTTTAGCCTGCTATAAGCAATGAGAATTTTCTCTTAATACCCCATTGCCCTTTTGTCATACTTTCTATACATGTTTAGTTAATTAAATGTAGTATTTATAACATGTAAATGTAGTTCGTTGCAGAAATAAATAGTATACTTCCTTTCTTGTACAGCCTTTTATTTTTCTAAGTTTCCAAAAGTTCAGTTCTCCACGTTATGTCTTCCTTTTTCATGTCTTTCACAAATTTATTTCAATGGCTCCATTAAGTCAAGCATTCTATCCGGTTCCCTTAGTCACCAAATCTCTACCCTGGAGGCCTATTTTCTGCTCCACTAGCTGGCTGCTCTTGGGGTCAGCTCTAACAGCCTCATCCCAGAATCCCCTGCACTGCCTTCTCTTGACCTAGACTCACAGTTAAATAAATTTCCCATCTTCCTTTTTTTTCGGTTTATTCCCATATTGCGATGGAGCACATTATCTAGTAGTTTCCTAAAACAGGTACATGGCAGATAAACACTCTTAGTCCCCACATGTCTGAATACATCCTTATCCTCAAACTTTATTGTATAACGGCTAGTTTAATCAGGTACACAATTCCAAGTTGAAAATTACTTTCCTTCAAAATTTTGAAGACACTGCTCCTTTGCTTATAGTGTTTAAAACACTACTTTCATTTGTCTTCTCATTCCTGCGTAGTGACCTTTTTATTCTTGCTATTTTATAATTTCATAATAATGTACTATGGCATGGCTCTTTCTTCATTACTTCAGGTGCATAGCGGGCTCTTTCTATTTAAAGATTTATGCCTGTCAGTTTCCTCTTTTAGTTACTTGCTAATTTCTCCTCCCCCCCCAAGTCTTATTTGACACTAGTGATATATACATGTATATATACATATACATATGGAGAAAGCGAGAGGGCCAGCACTATACATAACTCGCTGAGGCATAAGGTACAAATCAATAAATCAATAATATAGTTGTGAGACAGCTCATAAGAAAACCCTAGCTGGGTTTTTAGTTCTCGTTTATTTTTTAAAAATCCAATTGCTTTTCACAGTTACATATACTCAGATATGCTGTCTTCACAGCTTCTTGTTTCCCTGTGCTGTTTGATATGATTTTAGAAGCACTTCTAGTGTCTCCCCATTATAAAACACGAAAGGAGATATAAACATATTCAAACAACAGTGGTCTGTGTATGTGGTTACTTGTTAATTTCTCCCCCTTGTTTTCACTGTTCCTAGATTGATACTCCGTGTCCCTTTTTTCTAAAATTTCCATCACTGCTTTCTTGTATTCTATGGGAGATTTTCTCAACTTGAAATCCTAAGTGGTCTACTGAATTCTAATTTCAACTTTTAATTCCAAGTTTTTCTTGTTCTTTGTTCCTTTTTCATTACATCCTTGGTTTAAGATACTCACAGGTTCTCTGAAATTATTTAATAATCAGAAGACACAGGTTCTGAGATTATTTCATAATCAGAGAGCTAATTAATAGCTCATTTCTGTTACCTTCATTATCTCTCTCTTCAAAGGCCATTTCTTCCATTTGTTTTAGTTTCCATCTTTTATGTTGGAGCCCTCCTTGATTATTCACATTTAATGATGACCTACTAAAACTTGACTGGTACCACTCTATTGACAGGACTTATTAATGGATATGCTTTCAATTAGATGATTCATCAAG
Source organism: Rhinolophus sinicus (assembly GCF_057876585.1). NCBI lineage: Eukaryota > Metazoa > Chordata > Mammalia > Chiroptera > Rhinolophidae > Rhinolophus > Rhinolophus sinicus. The sequence continues at coordinate 47,003,323 of NC_142506.1, forward strand.
GCTCTGGTTTACTCGAGGGCATCTCTAGTGCCAAAATGTGGAAGACTGTTCTCTGGAGGCATTCAATTTCTCCACAGAATTTCAACCACCATCCACCCACCTTTCTCATTCTGTTGAGCCCATCTCATGCTGAGTGGAGAAATTCCTAGCTATCTGTGTTCTACACTCACACATGGGATCAATTTTTTTATATATATGCATATAGATACACATACATATTCACAGCAACAATCATATTCTACCTGGAAATATCTGAAGTGTCTTGTATTTGATCTATGGTAAAAAAATAAAGTTTACCAAGGAAAAGAGAATATATGAAAAGAATACTTATGTTAAAAATATGCCAATATGATGTTCACTGTTGAATGGTTTGCAATAGGAAAAATAATGGAACTAACCTAAATGTTTTTTATCATCGACAAATTAAACAAGTCACATATAAAGAATCAGGAATTGGACGAGCTTTGGACTTCACAGAAACAACACTGGAAGCAAAAAACAATTGAACAATACCAATAAAATAATGAAGGGAAAACTTCCAACCCAGCTAAACCACGAATGGAATAAAGATATTTTCATACGTGCACAGTCTAAAACATTACCCTTCCTCTTAATCATTTGTTCTTAAGAAGTTACTAGAGAGTGTGCTCTACCACAATGACAGTATACCAAAAAGGGTGAGAAAAGACATGAGATCCCAAAAACAAAGGAATTCCAAGGACTACTTTAAAGAGAAACCTCTCAAATGGGGTCTCCCCCGGAAAAGAGCCTTGCACCAGGGGTAGAAGGCCAGCAGTCCAGACTAGCACAGTATTACTTCCAAAGAAAGCCACATCGAGGGCTAGCACCACCAAGATGCCTGCTGGCCCCTATGGTCTTTGAACTCAGATTCTTTATGTGTATGTAGCTTGTTTTAACCTTCCAGCTCTTCCCACAAAGGGCCAATACCGGGATCGGCTGGTAACATCATTTTACCCAGCAGAAACAGTCTCGTGACCTACCCCTGATTGGTAAGCCCAGGATCAGAGAAGATAGAGATGGCTTAGCACCCCTTAAGCATGTCGCTGTCGGTCATCCACTATGACAACGTCTGGGGTTCTGGGCAGTGAGCCCTGGTGTTTCCCAGACCTCCCGTATGACCTTGCCCCACCGAATTCCTTTTGAGAGGCTTTTATAAACTCTCAGAGGCTGAATATGAAATCAGAATATGACCTGGAGACGATTCGGATAACATTCTCAGGGAGCCTTAATCTAAGTAGAAATATCTTTTCTTATAGATAGCTCGGCTTATGCTTGCTATTCAGTTTTTAGAAAAACTAAACAATAACCTCTTTAAGAATGCATATATGTTTAATACAATTCTAAAGAAAAGGAAAGGAATAATTATACTAAAATCAGGATATTAATTACTTCTGGGGAAGATGTTCAGAATTCTTTTCAGTAAATACTATTCGGTTATCACTGAAGTAGACATAAATATGTTCATTATTATTCTTTAAATTATATATATTTTCCATATACTGTTCTGTATGTGTGATGAATTAGAAAGTTATGAAAAATGAACTTTAGAATATTTACAGCATTTGGCTTATTGAATGAGTTCATGTAAATATCTGTCTGAAATAAGAGACAAGAAACAATTTCCATTACACTCAAAATAAAACCCAAACTCTCTTAGTTATGAGAAATGTAAAATCTTTTTATGGAGAAACATTCTTTCACCTCATTTGACAGAGCAGATCCCCTCCCCACCCCTTTTCCCTGCGAGTCAGATTTACTAAGTCTCCCCCTCCAGTCCTTGTCACTTTTTATTATTTGATAGTTGCACCCCATTCTGCCTTAAATATTAAACAGTAATGCCACCATAAAAGAGAACATAATAAACATACTCAAGACCAGCAAAGTTAAATATTCTTTACAAAAAAATTCAATATAATTTTATAGTTTGGTATGTAATACCATAATCCATGCTTTATAATGGCAACAGAAAAAATGGTACCTGAAAAAAAGTATAGTTACAGTACAATAGGTGAATATTAAATTTTAATTAAAATTTATGGTGCCCTTGGATCTACTAATAACAGAAATATTTCCAAGCCTAAATCAATAGCTGATTTTATTTCAAGGAATAACAGAGCCAAAACAATTCTGGTTCAATTAAAAAACAGAATTTGATAATGTCACCAAATTACCTTTTTAGAATTTTGATTTATAAAAACTAAAAACAAACACTCGTATAGAACAGGATGTTTGCTATATTTACCTTGAAGTCCATTAAGAATAGAAGTAATTTCTATGGATTTAATATGAGCTGTATCGGAGTTTTTGGCATCAGTAAGATCCAGCTTAGATACCATTTCAGGTGATGAATTTGTCTGAAATGGTGGTTTTGACAAGCGCCGAAGTTTACAGTTTTTAGGAGAATATTTTTCATCTTTGTCTTTTTCTTTGTCTAATTTATTCTAGGTTAAGAAAAAATATCTCATGTTAGCCATAATTTATCACGAGGCACTATTAGTAACAATGTTAATATTCATTTTAACTCAGTTATAAAATATATTATTAAATAATACAAAAAGTATATAAAAAGCCCCTCAAAACAGCCAGCTATTTTTTCAAGTTATTTAACAAATACTGCAGCAAAAAGTTTTTGTCTGATATTTATATTTAAATAGTGGAAATAAATGAACAATCAGATAGGTAATTAAGACTAGCAAAGCTCCATACTGCTAATAATTGGTATTACGACTTCTTCAAAATTAAATCATAATAGGCTTAAATATTCATTTAAAAAAAGAAACTCAATTTCAGTCTGGTAATTTTAAAATCTGGAACATTCTCAACATAAAATGTGGGTTAGAAATGATAAAATTCCAAATGTCTTCATTCAGTTGACAGCTGGGAGTAAACTCTACATAAATTGTCCTGCTGTAAAGTCAAGTCGGAGGCAATCTTCCTGTCTCATTGATAAATTCATGCTTTGGGGAAAAACTGAGAAATTTTTTCCAATTCTCTGTTTACAAATAGACAGGCAGAGGCTAACTAATATACTTCCTAAAAACTATTTTAAAAATTTGTTCTTAAAATAATTTATAGGAAAAATAATTTAGACAAGCTCTCTACATGATGTAGCAGAAAACAATTCTGAAGTCCTGCTACACAATCAGACTACAGAATCTGAGTGACTATCTTACTATTCTCCAAAAATGGTGCACAGCTAGTAGTATCACCGTGGACACACACAAGTTAACTCATTACACATAACAGAAGCTTTAGAGTCGAGGTTCTCCTAGTGAGGACCTCAGCCCTGCAACATTAGCATCTTCTAGGAATTTGTTAGAAATGAAAACTCCTGGAACCAGACTCAGTGCTAGTGAATCAGAAACACTGGGGATGGGGCCAAGCAACCTGAGTTGTACCCAGTTCTCCAGATGATTGTGCCAGAGACGTGCTCAAATATGAGATCCACGGACTTAGGAACCTGGGCTTAATCCTCAGAACGCACTGAGAAGGCTTCTGTGCAGGCAGACTACCACAGCCTATCGATGATTAGAGCTGTTCTAATTTTTCTACTGCTGCCATTTCATCACTTCATTGCTTTATACCAGAGGTCACCATACACCTCTGAAGGCAGAAAGACTACCCCTCTCAAAGTTCAACTATGGCTTTTAATGGCTGCCAGAGGACAGCCTTGAAAATAGTGGTTCTCAGGGTCAGATGAGAGAGAGAGGGGTGTACAATATCAAATATTTTCCAGGAAGCTTTTTCAAAATTCACATGCCTCTTTCCTTATGACCTGGAGTTTTAATATGCCTGGGAGGGGCCAAGAACTTAACTGAGAACTAAATAAATATTTAGAAAAAACTCCCCATATAATATTCTAATATTGCTTCTCCCATCCCTACCCTATCCTCTACCTGAGAAATACTCCTTTTAAACTTGCTTGGTGTAAGGAAATTGGCTTTTTAAGTGCCACACACACAAAATTCTTCTAGTGGATAAAAACAATGCTAAATATAGTATGATTTCTATACTTTTCAATAAAGACCAAGAGTTACAATGAAAAGGGCTTGAGAAGGCCTCAGCTCTAGCTACTGGGTTGCTATGCCCGAACTTTAAAAACATGGATCCAATTTTACAGTGAGAAAGAATAACCACCTCAGGAGAAAGCTTTCACTATTTGGGATCACTAGCTGTAAAGTAAATAGCTCCTCACTTTGAATATGAAAATTAAATTTCGGGAGAAATACTCAAACACCTCAACTATATATACCATTCAAAACATTAAAGAGCCAACAAAAGGACAAAAAAAGTTCTAAAACCTAGTTAATGGTCTACTTTCTAATAACACATTAAAAAGATTTAGCCTTAGAAAGAATAAAAGTAATTGGGTCATACATAAAAGTAATATTAATTTCCATACGAGCGGCATCTATGGAGAATGCGCTAATAGGGCCTTGTGAACATGTCCTAAGCCCTATGTATCCAGTCAAGTAAAGACGAAGAGAGAGGGCTCTTCTCTGCCTTCAGACACCTCCTTTCCTTCCTGAGTAGTTTGCAGCTAGTACAGTAACCCAGGGCTCCAGGCCCACTATTTGAAGGCTCCTAGTTGGAGACCAAAAGAGGCAGGACATGGTTGAAATGGGTAAGTGAAATCTGGCTGGGTGGACTTCTACAACGCTGAAACTGAAAAAGCCTCAAAGATCATTTAGTACCGTTTCCAAAATGCCTTTTCATAAGCTGACAATATTAACTGTACCCAAATCTAGTTTTAGATCAATTTGCTATTTCAAGAGAGTATTTCCAACTCTACTAATACTAAATGTACACACACAGTGCATCATTTGGGAGTAAAAGTTCTTATATAAGAGCTATTATGAATAGCAAAATAAACACTTACCTTTATTTTCTTCCGATGTTTTATCTTTGGCACATTTTTATCAGCTGGTCTTACTATTTTATCTGCTTTAATCCATTCATCGTATCTGAAATTAAAGGAAATTAATATAAATATGCAAAACACACACCATAGAAGTAACTACGCCACATTAAAGAGAAACTCATAAATAGAATTAACATTTCAGAACTGGAAAGGACCCTGGGGGTCATTTAATTCAACTTCCTGGTTTGATGCATAAAGCTCCCAAGGCCCAAAGACAGAGGTGCGTGACTTGCCCAAGAACATAATGTCAGCTGGAAAGCAAGATGTCTTGACTCCTAGACTAGCACTTCTTACTCTGCTACACCAAAGAGAAACCAAATCTGTACGGCAACTATTAAGAGAACTCACACTATTTCCTATGCATTTTAAAATTGACTTTGTATTTATTGTTCTTAAGCAACAAGTAGGCTTTTTTTCCTAGATAATCAGGAAGCTAAGGTAATATGTTCCAGTTTTAAATGACACTGTGTGATCGAAGAGCATAGTATTATAATACTATAGACATAGAATTGTAACACTAAAATACTTATGGACAATGCAAAATCACCTAGAAAAAATATCTTTACATAGAATACCAGGAAAGCGTCACTGTGCCAAGTTTTTCAGTATTTGGAGATGCTTCCTACATGTACAGACAGCTGAGAGTCAACAGCTGGGACGGCCCTGCCACTCTGCTGATAGTCTACGTGATTTTATAGGGTGCAAATTACTACTGACTGCAATAAAGCTATCTCTTTAAAGCAAAAAAGAATGACGGTTTATTTTTGTAAAAACTCAGCTAGAAAGAGGAAACAATACAAACAAATTAACCGCTCTTTATGTTCAAGTTACATACATTCATTGTGGAAAATGGAAAACTCACTGACATTTTTAACTCCAGAACATGAACAACTGATAATGAGCTTTTAAATTAAATGTCCTCATTATCAGAGGCACTAAATGATATAATAAAGGCCCTAAGTCAGGAAGCAAATGACTTGGGTCATTACATGACTAATACATTATATTCCTGCTCCAGAGTAGGCCTAGAAGGTATCTGTAACACTGCCCGGCAGTTACACTGGTGGTGCAACCTCTGGCTGCAGGAAAGCTCAGCGCTCAAGCCCACAAGGGGGCAGGGAGAGGGGTATGTTTATATCTGCTGGAAGCTGTTGAGGCCACAACGATAACTGAGAGAATGGGGAAGGAATAGAATGAGTTCTAGGAAAGTCTTTATATAATTCCTGCTAACTAGTTATGTGGCCCTGGTCAGGTTATTCTCAACATCAGACTTAGTTTATTCTGTATAAGAGTGCATTTAAAACAACAACAACAACAAAAAGACTGTATAGCACATATGATTTTTTGAGGATCAAATATATGATAAATACTTTGAAAGTTTTAAAGCAAATATTATTCTTCTATTAAACACACTTCTTTCGGTAATTATACTGACACAGTAGCACCTACCTATGTATTTATAGTACTTTTAATTTTCCCATTAATACTGAAAATTGCATTATGCTTGAGAAGAAAGCAATGTGTTTCTTTCCAAAATTGAAGTGAAGGTGGAGAATAAACAGAAAATATATCCACTTTCTGCGAAGTTGAATGTGAACTCCTAGAAGTTGCACCTACTCGAATAGTTATGGAAAGCAATACTATGTACTTTGTTTGGAAGAAAACAAAACAAGCTTTCTATTTCGTTATGAAATGAACTGAAGATGTGCATGATGGTTACCTGTAACACCAATGTAAGCTAAACAAAGATACAATAGTTTTTCTTTACCTTTCTGAACCAGATAATCTGTTACGCAGTTTTATAATACCAGACATTTTTACTATCAATAATACTACTACTTAATTCAATTTGGGTTTTTGACATGAATTGTATTTCCAATTAGGGGTAAAACAGTAGCTTTCAATGTAAGACTAACACCATGATAGTGTATGTTTGTATATTTTACATAGAGCACCAAACACATCAAACAAGCAAAAAATAGTTAACTGTCTCCTTAGCTAAAATGTTCACTGTGGTAGAAGAAGACTTCTTTATGATTCAGAGAGAATGTTAATATATGCTGCTTAAATTCTCTTCGGAACAAGGTAGAAGGAACATATACATAAACAAATTAATGGTTATTGGGAATGGTATGAGCTGATGCCCACTGCCTAAGCTCCACCAGTGTACAGATGCTATATGGTTATGATAAACAATAACTTTTGTGGCTGAAAGCTTTCTGAAAGGGTTTATTGAACCATATGCTAACCAGGAAAAGGACCAGTGGGGCGTGGAAACTAAACCACCAGCAGCAGGGCTGGATGGAGAAGACAGCGTATCCACTGCCCTGGAGCGGACGCGGCTCTTGGGGAAGAAAGATGTCAGTTGTTTTGAAAGAATTTATATCGGCTGTAGATAGAAGAGGAGGGACAAGATGAAGTGAGGCTACTTTGGGGATAGGTGCATAGCCTATAAGAAAGAAGAGCTTGCTGCCTTTTGGATTGGTTGTGGACAACAGCCCAGAAAGTTCACACGTGGTGGCACCTGGTGGTCAGCTATTCCACTATTTTCTCTAGATAATTGGGGAAATAGCCACCTGAAAGTTCATTCAAAGTTTCAACACATATTCAGGAATATTTTTTGGTTCTGACTGTAGCTGTTAACTGATTAACCTCTCCTGTCTCTTACTTCCATCATGTGGCCTGCTGTAATTTAGGACATCTCAGAATTTTCCACGTTAGTAATCATTTTCTCCTCCACTATAAAGTAAAAATGGTATGAGAGGACTGGTCGTCAGAACTTAAGTAGTGAATTTTGATGTGGAAAGAGTGTTGGACCAAGCAGGAAACAAGAAAAATTCTGGAATTAGATGACGCAAACTACATACACTTCTAAAACACCTGAACAGTAGTGATCAAACACTACGTTTTTACTATCCCGGATAACAATTTTGTTTTAAAATTATAAAATATTCTTTATGGTTTTAAGAGATTCCTTGGAAAATTCTTTAGGTATGTTTCCTATTGGAATAATTACATGGCAACTTATGGGTCTATAAATATTAACTAATATTATGACTATTATTTGCCTCTTTCTATTCTACTTTCTCAATGTTTTTTGTATGTTTAGGCATTCCCGTGTTCTGACATTATTCTTTTGGATTTTTTCTTTTCTCAGCCAAATTTATGCTCTTTTTATAAAATGTAGTAACACAATATTGTTATTGTTATTATAATTAATAGCTTCTGGAACTAGAGCATGCCTTAAAAACCTATCAATTTATTTCATAGATTGAGAAACTCAAATCGTGGAAACAAATTGACCTTGCAAGCTACAGGCTTGTCAAAAAGCACTATGTGGCACATTAGCGGAGAAAGGGAAATGGACTGCCTGCCTGTTAAAACCATGTAATAGAGAGATGGTAGAGGGCCTGCCAGGTCCTATTCAGAGTAAGCACACAGAAGAGTAACAGACCAGCAACTGAAAAGCGTTATTAAAAATGCACAGTATGAACCAACCCACGATGGGGGAGAATGGGCGAAAACAATGTGTGAGAATATTGGTTAAGGGAGCTTTTTTAAACTACAAATGCCCTTACCAAAAACAGAGGCTGAGACCACTGATATAAACATTAACAAATATTTCAAAACTTAATGAAGTTCTAAATAGTACTTTGGTTGCCTGATTAATCTTACAAAAAAAAAAAAAGAAAAAGAAAAAAAGATGATCAGAAAAATACCACTAGCTATAACTGACATTGTATTTTAAAAATAGGAAATGTTTTGTCCCTTTATGTAATTATTCATTATAGTGTTATTCAACTGTTCTATTTTCTTTACAGAATGCTTTCAAAGAACAGAAAGGAGAGAAATAAAATATGTGGGGGAAAAAACTGGTGTCCCCCAAAATGACCATTTTCTACAGACACTAAATTATTTAAAACTTCGGTCAATTTAATTTTGATGTTATTAGTGCCATTTAATTTAAGTAATGGAGGCAAGATTAGTTGGTCAAGATCTCCGGTTCCCTATCAAATACCAAAAGTTAAGACTTGAATGAAGGGATTAAAGTTCAGAACTGCAAGAAAAAGCTGCAGTCGATCCTGTTTAGTCTATATAAAGTCAGACTTTTTATACAGTAGTTAATGTATATTAAAGAGACTACACACTACATTTACTTTAGGCATAACAGATCAGAAAGTAGTCAATGAAAATAGAAAAAGGAAAATTTAGCTCAAATTCAAATATCATGAATACCATAAAAATCGAAATTACTGGGAAGTAACAAAGAGCAGAAAATTGCAGCTAAAAAACAAGACCACAAAATATTTCTCAATTTCTCCTTGGAGTACGAAATCAAGGAACAGATCCATTAACCCCTCAAAATAGATTCTTAAAGAATGCAAGAATCTTAATTACTAAGTCAAATATACATTTTTTCATTTTATAATGCTTCCAGTACTTTCCTCACACATCCCCAAGTACATGGCCATGTTGTTCTTCCCTCAGCTATAACGGGCATCCCTGCACAGGGCTCTCCAATATTCCTGATTCTTTTGTAAAGTGCCACAGAGGGAATCGAGACAGCAGAGTGCACGTTTTGATGGGGTCTCTCTACTGCGTGGGAAGAACATTACGTAACAGCTATTTAGGGCAACAGGTCTTCAGAGAAACCCCTTTCTTGGTAAATGCCTAGATTCCTTAAGGATAGCAGCCCTGTTGCTGTCAGCCCTCATGCTTTGTGATAATATAGCTTGAGAACTAGGCGGGAAATTTAAACTAAGTGGTTGGCCTACGAACAAAATGACTTGCAATTTAAGATCCAAGTAATAGCGTTTTATGAGAACGTCTGAGGAAAATCAGGTAGTTTGGATCATTGCTATAAACTATCCTCCTGCCTTTAACTGGACTTCAGCTTTAGAAATTATGATCAGAAGAGAGTAATTGGTTGCTTGTGATAAAAGGAAATATAGCCTGCCAGGAAAAGAGCATTGCTAAATTCACTTAAAAACAAGACAAATATTGAAATAAATATTAAAAACAATTAAAAAATTCTTAGTCTTAAGAAAATTAAGACTAAGTCTGTTAGTGATTAGACCATACTTTTTCCACTCAGTTATTAATAAATTCATTGTAATTAATGCATAGAATCTAGTCAAGTATCTTATCTGATATTTAACTAAAGTACTACGGAAAATATCTTCAAAGTATAATAAATACATGACTTATCTGAGAGTATTTCTACTGAGATCACCTAACATTCAGCTAATGATGCATGAGCAACTCATTTAACTTCCCAAGGTCTGCTCCTTCACCTACATAAAATGAAAGAGGTGCACCAGAGGGTCCCTGAAATGAAAAATTCTATGAAACTCCAAGACTAAAAGTATGTACAAGGGCTGATTCACCCGACAAACTCGCTGGGTACCCATTATGTGACAGGCTCTGCGCTGGGCACTGGTATTCAGCAGTGAATGCAGCACAGCTCCTTCCCTCAAGGAGCTTACAATTAAACAAAGACAATACTGAACAGTAATTACAAAAGGAACAATACAAACCTTCTGAACCTTCTGAAAGAAGAAGCCACATAAATATCTGAATGTTTAAAATGTGTTGAATTAAAATATTTACACAAAGCTAGAAGCATCCATTCAGAGACCACAGCATACTTGCTCTCACCAGAGAAAAATAGAGTTCCAAAAGAAAGCTTTGATAATTTTTGTGTGGATGTGTTGGCAAATCATCTAAGAAATCATTTAGCAATAATAAAATGGAAAAGAACGTTAGTTAACCAGATATAAGATACCAAAATGGTTACTGTCCCCACATAAGTTCAGGTTTTGGTTCTTCTTAAACCCAACTAAACCACTTGCAAGGAAATATTATCAGCATATATAATATATACCCAAAAGACATCTTAGAGATTAAAAATAACCACAGTAATTATAAGTAGAATAAAGGTATTTTAAAAATAATATCATAAGCAAAACCAAACTGACGTAATACTTAAAAACTCACTATTTGAAGTATGATACAGATTAAAAAGATAAACTCTAATAATCAACCATCGATTTAAGTAAAATAGTAAAATCATTTGTATTTTGTTTTCTGTAATGGATACTCAATTAATAATTGTTGAACAAGACATATCTTATATCTTCCTGACCTATACACAAAAAAGTTAATGTATGCCATAAACTTAGCTTTTAAAATCCTCATATCTAAAGTGAAAATTTAGGCTATCGTAACAAGGAAAGGAAGTTGTCCCCCTTAATTAAGGAACCATGGGAAACAAGGTATGACATTGTAAAGGGCAAAAGACCAAGTATGATGAAAAGCGGCACTAGTTATTAATTATAAATTTTATAAGCAATTTTACCAATATTTACTTCCTTGTTGAATTTTCTATAACATCTCAATTTATACATATTTCTAATCTAAGAAAATATCTAAAGCATAATTTATGAAAAGCCCCACTGAACACAACTTAATGCTTTGAGTCATGTACTTAAGATATAACAAAACAAAAAGTATTGTATTGCTGAAAAACTGTAATTGTAATGTAACATTTGTAACATTTCATATTCCCACCTCATGTAACACTTAAATCCCTATCAAAGACACAGGAATGGTGTTCGTCACAATAAAGAAAATAACAGAATGATAGAAACATGAATATTATAGCATAATCATATTTAAGATTTGACACAACCCCCCACCAAAGAATGGTATAGTAATTATATCAATTGGTTTTCCTAGAGAAATTAACTCTAAAATGAAACAAAGGAATAGGGCTTTAGGCAGAGGTAATACGTAGTGTTAAGAGCACATCACAGAGCAATGTTATCAGGCTTTACTCAAAAAATACTGCAAATGGTTAGCAACTGTGGCACTCACTGTATTTTGTGACTAAGATATTGACTTTAAAAAGTACCCCAAAAGTTTATTAATAATTGGTTAAGTTTAGGGGATTAGTATTTGTGCACAGTTAGACAAATATACTGAAGGTTCCTGCCAAACTACAAAACCACCAAATGGAACAAGCCCAAGTTTATGTTTTACATTAAAAGTACCTGCCAATCCACAAAAACTACTAAATGGAAAGGTCCAATTTACTAAATACTCTAAGTTGAATATACAAAGAAAGAAAAGTCCATTCGAGTGCAAAGATACCTGAATTACTAATCTCTTTTTTTCACAAAATGTTTATTTTCACTTGTACTGAAAAACAGTCAACTCAAAAGTCACTTTTTAAGTAAAAATTATGTTTATGTTCACCTTATTCACTGTTTTCAAGCTTTGTTTTAAATTTCTTTACATGTATGACTATCTGATACAAAACATTTGCATGAAGAAAAAGAATTTTTCACAACTGGGAACACATAGCCTTTTGACTGCTATAATATTTTTCAAATGCTAGAAGACTGACAGAAAGGTCTGTGGAGGTGATTCTGGAGAAGAGGACGACAGAGAGGTGTCAAGAGTAGAATGGAAAACAGGAGGAGCGTGCAAACGGGTAGGAAGGCTTGGTGAAAAAGCTTAAGGATGATGTCCCCTTTTACCCACTAAAACAAATTTACAGATATTTACTGGGAAACCATTGTCAAATGCTCTTCATTTATAGTCCTTTAACTTTCACACTATAGAGATAAAGCAATTTTCTAGATTAGCTTGCTTTCCTTTCTACCATTACGAGAACAATTACTTCAAAGAGTAGTTTCTCACTCTCAACCCCATTTTGGCTGCTAATTAGGAGATGGGCTCTGTCTATGACCCAAAAACGTCATACAAAAGAACTGACTACCATAATCATAGTATATAAAAATTAATTGAAAATGGATCAAAACCTTAAATATTACAGCTAAAACTGTAAAATTCTTAGAAGACAATGTGGGGAAATTTTCATAACACTGGATTTGGTAATTTTTTTAGGATAAAACACCAAAAGCACAAAAAATAAATTGGACTTTATCAAAATTAAAAACTTTATCCATCAAAAGATACTATCAAGAGAGTGAAAAGACAATTCTGTGGGTTCACAGAATGGGAGGAAATATTTGCAAATCATATATCCAATAAGGGTTAATACAGAGAATATATGAAGAACTGCTACAACTTTACAACAAAAAACTAACCAAAAATGGGCAAAGGCCTTGAATATTCAGACATTTTCCCAAAGAAGACATACAAATGACCAATAAGTACATGAAAAGATGCTCAACATCACTAGTTATTAAGCACAATAAGACACCTACTAGGTTCGCTATATTTTTTGAAATGAAAAATGACAAATGTTACCACGGATATGGAGAAATTGGAACCCGAATACATTGCTGGTAAGAATGTAAAATGGTGTAGCCTCTGTGTGACATTCCCCAGGAAATTAAATGTTACCATATACAAAAGAATCAAAGAGGCTCCAGGGAGAGCCAGGCCATATCTGTCCCAACCCATTAGTTTCTATATTCTACGGGTATAACTTTCATAACCCAGTCTTTTTATTTGGATTTCAACTTCTGCTCTACTCCCATTCTGTTGCCAGGAGGTCCAATTTAATTGAGTATTTGTTTACTAGTTATCACACATGCCAGGCATACACTGTTCTAGGTGCGGTAAGGGATATTAATGGAATGAATATGAAATTGGGATATTTTTCCCCCATGTTTTAAAATTAAATGCACTTTCAAAATGTGAAGTAATGTGGTCATGATATAGAAAGCTCGAACATTGGGGGGAAAAAATTACCCACAGTCCTAGGTTGAAATTATCTAGAAGGTCAAATCCCTTTGGCTCCAAAAAAAGTAATTTAGAAAAATTCAGTATCTGAAGTGACTCAAATTAGAACTGGAAAAATAGGAATAGAACGCAAAAAAAACTTAAAATGGATTTCAGAAGTGTAGGAGAAGGGAACAATGAGAAGGGAGAAAACATATAAAGAAACATGACAGGATGTAAGAAACAAATGATAGGATAATTGAGGAATGATCTCTTAAGCTTTAGATAGGCAGAAAAGGGAAACAAAACAAGAGAAACAGTTGCAGCTACAACAACTGGAACCCAAGTAAAAGTACCACAGAAGGAGCGATCAGCTGGAACAAGCCCACTGATCAGGCAAAGTATTAAGAGGTCAAGAAATAAGGATGGAATCCAGCTAGGTGTGGTCATGGTGAGTTTTGGAGGTGTGGTGGGGGAAAAAGCCTTGTTGGAATGGGCTTACACAAAAACAAGAGAGAAACTGGTTAACAGGTGTACATAACTCACAGTTTTCGCTGGGTGCTAATGGAGCAAAGAAATGGCAGAAAACTCAAGTGAGTTTTCTTTTGAGGGAAGAAATAACTGCAGGTCTCTAAGTGGATGGGAATGACTGAGAACAAACACAGCAAGAATCTGATGATAGAAAGAAAAAGGGAGAGAATTTCTGGGCTCAAGTCTTTATATCCAGGCAAGTAGGTATGGCAACTATGCGACGGCCTTTAGACAGCAGCATGCTTAGTCACCTGTGGCTGAAGATGAGAAGGCGAGAATGTGACAGCAGATGCAGGTAATGAGGTATGTAGTGAAAGTGTAGAAGTTCTCTTCTCATTTCAATTTTTCAATGAGCTTAAAAAGCAAGGTCACCAGCTGAGTGATGATGAGTAAGAGATGCTGGAGATTTGAAGAGATAAGAACAGCATGAAAAATAATTTTTCTGTAACCATGTATGGTGATGGATGTTAACTAGACTTATTGTGGTGATCATTTCACAATACATACATATATGCTATAATTAAGTTGTACACCTGAAACTAATATAATGTTGTATGTTAATTATACCTCAATAAAGTCATTTAAAGAAACACTCCCCTAAAAAAAACAACAGTATGAAAGTCTTCCAAGAAAGTAGGAGAGTAAATGGAAGAACTTAATAGTGCCCACTTGAGGTTCACAGTTATGAATTTAAAATAAAACCAGTCAGTGTGCTTGTTTGCTTTCCTCCAGCCAAGATCAGCAGTATAGGTGCAGGCAAGGGGCAGGAATCAGATGTAATCAGGGTTTTTATAGTTTCTGTCAGGTGAGTACTACTAAGCAACACAAGAGCAACAGAAGAGGGTGGGGTCAGAAGAAGTGACTCCAGCAAGTGACTGAAGAGTGTCAGCAACATACGGAGAGGGCTGAGGCATTAGGGAGGAGAGGTTCTAGGATCAATGGATTGTAAATCCTGGTGGTAATTCTCTCCCATGGACAATAAATTCCTTAATAGGAACAATTTCTCTGTATCTTCAGTGCCAAGCATAGTATTTTGCACATCGACACTGAACTTATGTTTGCCAAATAAAGGAATAATGTTTGATAAAAAACAGCTGAATGTTCACAAAAACGGATTGAACTCATCTGTTTGTGAAAGGCTTTTACTAGTCTCCCCATTTGTTCCCTCCAAGGACAGCCAATTTGCTTACAGAAATATTTTTTAAATGAAATACATTTTTATTTCAAATAATACATTTAAGTATAATTTATCTTATTTTGTGTTTTCTGTACCTTGTAATATGGAATAGAACCGTTGTTACTTATTTACGAGTTTTACAGTTAAATTTTAGTATCTCTTTTCTCTTTTACTTAAGGGTATCCTTTAATGCTGTTGGTGATCCCCATTTTAAAGCAAAGAAAAAATTGGGCCGGCCCGGTGGCTCAGGCGGTTAGAGTTCCATGCTCCTAACTCCGAAGCTGCCGGTTCGATTCCCACATGGGCCACTGGGCTCTCAACCACAAGGTTGCCAGTTCAACTCCTGGAGTCCCGCAAGGGATGGTGAGCTCCGCCCCCTGCAACTAAGATTGAACACGGCACCTTGAGCTGAGCTGCCGGCTGAGCTCCCGGATGGCTGGTGGTTGGAGCGTGTCCTCTCAATCACAAGGTTGCCGGTTGGACTCCCACAAGGGATGGTGGGCTGCGCCCCCTGCAACTAGCAATGGCAAATGGACCTGGAGCTGAGCTCGCCCTCCACAACTAAGACTGAAAGGACAACAACTTGACTTGGAAAAAAGTCCTGGAAATACACACTGTTCCCCAATAAAGTCCTGTTCCCCTTCCCCAATAAAAAAGAAAAGAAAAGAAAAAATCTAAAATCTTGATTATGGAAAGCCAAAGTGAAAATGAATGAAAAAAAATTAGCATCAATATATAATAAAATACTGCTGTATTCTGACTCCCATGCCAAGCAGTAGATCATTTCAGTGCACTTAGTTTTATTACTGAAAAGGGTAGTTGTTAAGAACAAGGATGAATCCAACACACATAATGGAATTTATGGCAGGTGAATTTCAAAGTATAACTTTATTTTCAAAAATTATCCCATGTTGATGGCATGATTGAGAGTGAAAAGGATCCATTAGCTAATGATACTAAAAACTTCTACAAAACATTAATATCACTAAGCGAAATTAAAACAAATATGAGAAACTCCTATTAAAAATTACTGGAGTATGACTATAATTTTAAAAAAATGTATGGACATGTATTTTTAAGACTAAAAGAGAACATACTACAATCTTAATAGTAATCTTTCTACTTTTATATATTTTCCCATTTTTCTAGATTGAATGCTATTTTTAGAAGAGTTTAAAAATATTTATAAAAAAGCAATGACTTACTCCAAGCATGTGGCGACCTAGTAAATTCTGGTTTTGGATAATAGTTTTATATATGGTCATCACCATATCTGAAAAATTCTGCAGCAGTATTATACCATTTATAAGTCATTATATGCTTTAGGATCCAGAGTTCTGGCTATTTCCAGCAAAATTAATGTAAGCATGTAAAAATGTCTTTTTTCTTTCTTTTTTTAAGGAGAGCATAGCTAACAGTGGCCCATGTGGGGATCGAACCAGCAACCCTGGTGTTATCAGCACCGCGCTCTAACCAACTGAGCTAACCAGTTGCCCCCTAAAAATGTCTTTTTTTCTCTCATCATAAAAAACAAATTGGTTCGAATACTATCCTTTGTTCAACAAAAATTAACATTTTTCAGTTGTGAAATAGGGGCATAAATAAAAATTATATTAATGTAAAGGTTTATACAGCACTTTTTAGAAAAAAGGAATAATGTAGAAATTACAATAAAAACGGTATTTTTTTAAACTAACATTTTAAGAAAAATTTATTTGTTGGAAGATGTTTCAGAGCAAACAAAACTCACATAAACAGCTCCACATAAAATATTCCAAATTTCTATTGTAATGAATGGCTGCAACTGAAGATAAATCTATTTTCATGAACCTTCATGCATAAATCTTCATTTCTAATTTCACATCTCTTAAGTGTAAATTCAGAGATCAAGCTGAATTTCCCAAAATAAGAAGAAAATAGTGATAGAGCTGATGAGGATTTGTTGCAGTCCTCATTAGATTAGCTTCAGACCAGCAAAAATCACAAATGATTGTTTATTCACCAATAGGACTCTGTTTATTATTGCAGAGAGAAAGAGGAATGCTGTTATGTTGACTATGAGAAAATTAACTGCTTAATCTACTGAAGGAAGTACAGTTGTTTTCTCTATGATGCTGGAGAGATCCACCCTATAGGTCTTCACCAAGATGGTAAGTTTTCTTCTTTTCAATGTTCATACCAAATGCTTGAGTTGTCAGGAGTAGACGGCATCCTTCTCAGTGACACAAGCATGTCTTGTTGAACTAGGCCTCGTTTTCCTTTCTGTGTTATTAAAATGTGAACGCCTCAATTTAACATCTTGCCTTACCTAACCCACTGCCCTATCAATTTCAAAGCTAAAATGCTAGATGCTCTTTCTACCCTCTAAAATCCAAGTGTTCCAAGGTAGGATACTCTTTCCTTTAGCCAATCTTTCCTTGACAAACAAAGTTGTAACTGCAGAATACTTGTATGAATGTCTCAATTCTTATACATACTAAGCCTCTTCTGTTTAATGAGACAATAGAAAATAATCAAGCCCTGACTATAGTGAAAGCACCTAAATTCTATCCATTCATCAGAGAATTAAAAGCATTTCATAAAGGCTACTAGGAAAACCGCCTTCTTATGTAAACTAGCAAAATAACTAAAAGAGAATAACTGAAAAGAGAGGGTAAAAGATGATGTGGCTCATCTATCTTGGGGGCATTACTTATTAATTTGTGCTGATTCAATTTTTTCCTAATTTTAAACTAACATATTCAACATTCACATCCTAGGCAAAAATGGAACTCCCTCTACATTTATATTTATTAACCTCATTTAATAGTATTAAAATGATTAAATATCAAAGACTGAGCAAAATGTTCTCATAGCAGCTTTATCTGACATTTCAAGTATCTTCCTTTGAACATGATCATTAATAGCCAGCCCTTCGGGTGAGAAAAATCATGCACCACAGAAACAGCGTAAGCACCAACAGCCAAAAAGATAAATTACACACGATGTTGAAGTGATATCTGGAAAAGCTTGTTTCAGGACAACACTGATGATAGGTATACTTAAAATTCAAAACTTTGTTAATCTTGTTGGTTAGAATAAAGAACAAGTCCTAAACAAAACTCCTGAATATTTCCTTATGACTTAAGTTGCTATTTTCTTCCAAACTTCAGAATGGATGAAAATTGTACTTTTCTTAAAATAAGAAAGGTAATCAGATCAGACATGCTTCTAGAGCTTCCTATTGCTGCAACAGGACAATACAAAATGTACTTTTAAAAAAGTATTTTTTTAAGAAAGAGAATCTGCGATGTTTTCTTAGTAACTTCCCAAACCACAGAATACAATTTAAATTGAAAGCATGAGAACTGTATTCTTCCTGAAGACACTAGACACACCATGAAACCACCACTTAAAAGTTCTATGTTTAACTTTTCAAGGGCTACAACTCTATCATATGCTATATTTTAAATACAAACGTCAAACATTACAAAATGAATTAAATTTTTCTTAAAAGATATCTAAATGATCAGATCCCAAAACTTTGGATAAAATTCAAATATGAAATAAGCCAAAGGAAACTTGAGTAAGAAAAAAACTTCAGTCATTGAGCACAACCTAAAACCAAACCTCAGTCTTGCCTTTCAGTTACATAAGTTCATTAGGTAAGGAGAAGCCAAAAAGTGCACTGTTTTAGTCAAACTGACTTGCTTACATTGCAACCATAGTGTTTCAAACATACAAATAAATTTCGGAGGCTTCTGAAAAAGGCTGTAATGCAGGTGCTGTTAAAGAGGAGATAAGGCCTTCTTGAAATAGCTAAAGCTTCTTAAGAAATCTGAACTTTAAAATCCCTACTGAGGGAAAGGAACATGATGACTTAAGCTTACAAAGAAGAGGTGACTATGGCAAGGTAGTTGGAAAGGCAAGAGAGCAAGAAGTCTGATAATTGGCTTACAGTCATCAAGAAGCTCAAATCTTTCACCTTTTTAAGATTTTTCTATCATTTCACTAATAATGTTGCTTCCATTAATCTACATGTGTAACATAAAAAAATTAACTGTGTAGACTTCAGTTTTCTAAACGCTAAGGACACCTTCTAAGTATTGAAAACAGGAGGTAGGAAGTCACTAAGCGAGGCATTTACATGCTAAAAACTATGTATTTTTAATATGGTGCTAGGACCTCAATTAAAATACTAATAAGCCTGTAATTCGTTAATTAAATTTTTAAATAGGAAATTATTTTATAAGTGTTTTTAGGTAGCAATCACTAGCTAAAACTCAAGTTACCTCACATTCCATCCGCAGTAATGCACCAAGTAAAGGACCTCTCCACCTTCGACATCAGAATCTTTAATACTAGCTTCATACATTTTTTGATTTTTCCCTCGTCCATACCGCACTTGGACTTTCATGCCTGGTGGATAGCATTCAAACTCCTCTTCCTCATTGTCGTCGTCATCATCTTCATCCTCTTCTTCCTCCTCCTCCTCCTCCTCTTCTGCTTCTTCATCATCTTCATCTTCCTCTTTATTCGTTTCATCTCTTGAAAGGTTTAAAAAATTGCAGTTAATAAAAGACACTTCATAGCTTTTCAGTTCCAAACCACATAAACTGATAAAAATTGTGGCTGTGATTGTTCCGGGAACAGCAGATTCCACGTGTATGAAAATCTGATTTTAATATTAAAAATTAAAACTGTATAAGACGACCATGGTTACAGAAAGATACACTTAGAGGAAATGAACACTGGAAAATAAGTGCATTAAAAGAAAATCTCCAACAGTCAGAAGAACAGAAGTTGTGCTGAACAGCAAGAAACTAGCACGATCAACTGTAACAATTCTCATGTTTTATTATGAAAGTGTTTTACATCTCAGTTGACAAAAACAAAAGTCATTACACCTCATGACCATTTTCTGACTAAAAGTTATTTTTCATTCAAATATTTCCAACATCAGGATGTTTAAAACAAAAATTTTACTAGCCAACAGTTAGTCTGAAATAACTTTGAAAGGTGCTCCAACCAAATTTTCAAGTATTTTACTAAAGTAAACTATTATTTTAGTTTTCACAGGAATATTCAACTAACTTCACATTAATATTACATTAAGTTTTTTCTTTCTATTCTTCTAAACGTCACCACAATTTCTGCTTTCTTGACCACGTATTTACTGCAACTCTTCTCTACCAATTCTCTCAACTTTAAAGTTCCAAATGAAACTAAAAGTTAAACCACTCAGAAGCGGCACTGCAAACATTTTGTTCTTCTCAATATCATGTACTTTCTGAAATTGAACATTCAATGCACTTTGTATTAGGAACAAGTCTGTATTAAACAAGTTGGAGAAAATCTCAAATTATCAATCTTTTTAAGCACTAGAATAAAAAAAACCTTCAGCACAAAATTCTCGACTATATTTAGTTAAGTTTGTATCTGCTCTGCAGTTATGTCGATACTTATTACAACAGTTTTCTATTAAAAAGAATCCATCAGTTTTAAAGCTGACAAATGAATAAACACCATAAAACAGAACCAAAGGACCGCTAAGTAATTAAGCTTTAACAGCTAAGTAATTAAGCTTTAAAAGTTAATAGAAATATTTATATAAATATTATTATACCTCCACTGATAATTTCTAATATGCAACATTTTTCACAATAACATATTTTATCATTCCTAACTATGCAATTATATAGGTAACAAAAATAATCTATAGTGATACAAGTAGCGCTTTAATGCTTTTTTATTCTACCACTTTCCTTCTATATAGTGAGGCAGAAGGGACGAAGGAAAACATAATAGACTTGTGAAATTAAGTCTGAGTAGACAAAAGTACCAAATGTGTCAATTTTCTCTGAAATAAATCACCAAGCCTACAAGATTCTCAAGAATTATTCCTATTTTAAAGAGTCATCTACAGTCAAATGAATAGGTACTTAAAAATTAAAACCTAAATGAAACCAGATGTAATCTGAGATTAAAAAATGTGACCTCTTGTATTGAAAATACATTACATTTCTATGAAATAATTATTAGTACAGCTAAAATATCTAAGAAATTATGAGTTAATTATGAGTTTATTATTATGAATAATAAACTATTAACAAATTTAAATGTTTTATGTGTATAAAAATATATATAATATACATATATAAAAGTTAAAATATCAGGGAGAAAAGGAAGTGTACTGTGGTGGTCACGATAAGAGATTTATTATGCACTGAAGAGATTTATCATGCACCCTAGAATCCTCATATAAAAGAGGAAATATAGGATAAAAAGTAAATTTTTTAAAAATTAAAATAAACTCTAAGCTGTTTCTTACATTATACAGTGTGTTGCGCACAACTGGTAAATGTCAATAACAGCAAACACAACCCTACTTTAAGTGGTAGCCAGGACGATCTTTATTTAATCTGGAATAAAAACCTAGTACTCTGCATTAGTAAAGCAATCAAAATTAAAAATTCACATGTAATACCAACTTCAGACCCAAACCAAATGAAAGTCACATAAGTAATATACTGAAGAAGAGGCAACACAATTAGTGGCTATCAGCCAAAGAAAATATTCTATTTCTTTCTCTAAGAATTCAGTGGCAAAATCAGAGGTAATAGCACTATTCCAGGCAGGACATAAAATGCCAAGAGAGACAGCCTCTGAAAGTATAAAATGTAACCAGCATACAGGTTAAAGAAATTCTCTCTCTCTCACTAATATATTTTTTAAAACTCTATTTTGGAAAACCAAATGTACCAGGAAGGATTTCTCATCTGAATTCTCAAAGAAATATCAGATTTTCCCAGTTTGATGCTACACTCCTTACAATGAAACAAATTTAAAAAATAAAAGCTACGATTTATTAATATTTACTATGGGCCAGGCACTCTAGATAAATTAACTTAAAATCTCCCATACCTGGAATATGGAGGAAGGACACTGAAAATCTTGGAAGTAGCTAATTACTTAAAGTTTACATACTATAAAAATACTTACGTATTAATTCTTTATGGTTGTAAAATTTTCTCTTCCACTGATCTAATAAAATTCAGAAATCAATTTCAGACATTCCTAACACAAAATGCTTCTAAAGAACATCTACCAAATTAGGGCAAGCCAGGCAGGATAATTTCAGTTTGTGGTAGGAATCATTTATAGATATCTGTAGTAAGTAAAAATGCCATATAGTTGAAGAATTAAATGAATTTATAAAAACCTACAAAACACATTTTATACTATGAAATAAGCTTTTTAAAGTATCCATTTGAAAAATTAAGATAATTATTAGTAACAAAGAGAAAATACAGGCTTATCAGAGTGCCTTCCACACAGCAGCTGCTCCAGAAATATCTACAGATTTTTTTTTTTAGGCAAAAAGCTGAATCCTAAGTTTATCAATTGTTGAAACAGTCTCCAGTAGCACCACAGAATACTTCAAATACACATTTACACACAAAGAACTCTAACCAAGTATAATGAACACTTATAATGTATTCATCTAAACCCAGTTTTTTTTCTTCCACATTTATCAGCATGCTGAGGCCAAAGTTTCAAAACACTAAAATGATCGAGAGATTTTAGGCCAAAAGCTGAATACTTACTAAGTTTCTTAATAGTTGAAATAAATTCCAACAGCAAGAAGGAATACTTGAAATAAAAATTTGTACACACAGATATATAACAAACACCTTTTACGATATTCATCTAAGCATGGTTTTTTTTTCTCCTCCCTGCTTGGCTTCATACTGTGGGAAAACTTCAGAAAACTACTAAAATGATCAAAACAATATTTGGCTGCACTTATCTCAATGGATCACTAACAATGGGGATGTTTAGGTTTTTTAAACCCTCAGAAACAAGATGACACACCAAAGATCACCTATAAAATCCAGGGATCCACTGGCAGTGCATAAATTACATTGCTAAATAATTCATCATTCCAAACTAAACAAAACAAGTCAATAAAATACAACATAACAATTTTGGCCTTTTAAAAACAAATTATTAGCACTTTTCCATTCTTATTTTTTGCTGAAGAAATAAATACAACTCTCAAAATCTATAGCCAACATGCCATCTATAAAACATTGGAGAAAGCCATCTTCCCAAATGTGTATTATCTGTTTATTCAGCAGAGCTTAATACAGTAAGAAATAATTTTCCCAAGCTCAAAATTTTATGAATTTCCATGATGAGAGCAAGAAGAATGAATCAAAAATATCTTTTGCTACAAATTTAAATTAGCAGGGTCTCTGAAGGAGGCAAATACTATTTACATAATAAATACAAATCATTCAATTATCCTGTATTTTGTCAATCAAATTTAGATTCATACATACACACACATACAAAGAGCAAATTACAAAAATTCACTCAGCCAAAATGCATCTAACCAAAAACGAATTTCTTACCCAGATTTTGCTTTTTCTTCTTCAGCTTCTACCTTTATGCTGAGGGATTCATCTACCCCAGTTGTCACATCATCTTTATCTTCCAGATTTTCATTTTCTTCTGTATTTTTCATGTTCACTTCTTTTTCCTGATCAGTTTGTGTAGGTATAGATTCTAATAAATTCTTTTTACTTCCCTAGAAAAAGATCAGAGGAACTAAACCAACAAAAGTAAAAACTGTCAACCTAATTCCATGATCTAATAGTTAGCAAAAGGAGGTACTAACCAAACTAATATTAAGTTATTAAGAAACTCCTACCGTTCCTACACTAGGCAAAAATAGCGAACAGCTATTTTAAACACAAAAACAGCACTTACTGAAGAAAATGCACAAATAATAAAGTATAAAATTATACAAAAATGAACTATGAAAACTTTACAGAGGATGTAGAAAATGTACGAAAGAAGGCAAAGGATATATCTGATTTACCAGAGAGGGTTTAATATTTTCCTTTCTTTCAATGTCATCTTCAGTAGACCTTTCTTCTTTTGGTACTACCTTCTCCTCCTCTTCAATCTTTATTTCTTTGATCTCTGGTTCATTTTCTTCCTTAACTTTTATTTCTTTTACATTTTCACACTCCTTACATGGTTTGTTAACAACTTTCTCTGGCAATGCCATCTGAAATTCAATATTGGCCGATCTACAGTACTCCTCAAAACCATATAAGTATCTAGAAACGTGAAGAGAAATTACATTTGGGAAAACATTTTAAAATATTACTGTAGTGACTTTTTTTGAATGAGTTCATTTAAGTTCTCAGATACTGAGTCATATTAATATTTTAATTTATTCTAGTTCAATTCTTCCCAATCTTTTTAACCTAAACAGAAACATATTTCAAAGAAAAAAATTCACTAAAAGAAACTATGCTAAAAGTGAAAAGACAGTCATAATCTTAAATATAATAATGGTAACAATAGTAGCTATTAAAAGTATTAGTAACAGCACTTATTTGTTGAGCACTTCTTGTATGCCAGGCATTGGGCCTCTTAGTACATGTGAAATCTCATTTAATCATCAGAGTAATCCTATGAAGCAAACAGTATTATCCCATTTTACAAATGAGGAAACCGAGGCTTAGGAGAACAAACAAATGGTCCAAAGGCACCACAAGCTAATAATTGGCAGAACCAGGATTCAAATTTGGATTTCTTTGACTTATAAAACTTCAGCATTTTAACTTCTACACAGCACTTTTCAAATGTAGTTGGCCACAAAAACTGTCTTCAAAGGATTTCTCATAGATTGAATATTCATAGAATACACTCTAGAAAATGCTATATTATAGAGTGATTAGTGAAAATTTCTGATTTCTTCTTAGAAGAAACAATTAGCCTCAGTTATGTGAATTCCATCCTGCTCTCTAGATAAAATACTGAATAGCTATATCACGTACACTGACTTACTTTTTATAAGCACACTTAACGTTGTATCCTGCAGCTGAATTTAAGACAGGAATCCCAAGATCTTGGTAGACTTGCTTCCAAACAGCTCCACTTTCAATCTAATGGACAAAGTGAAATGAAAACTCCCAAATTAAAAGGTGGGAATATAATAAAATATTGATAAATATAGTATATATATATATATATATATATATATATATATATATATATATATTAACTGACTCTAGTCTCAATGGAATGAAAAATACCAATCTCAACATATTCTAAATAAAAAATTTGGTTTACGCCAGTATTTTAAAGAAGTTTTAGTATTCTAACAAATCTCAGAGAATTACAAATGTTGAAATATTAGACCATTTGACTTTTAAATAAACCCTGCTATAGTAAATAAGAAAATAACCAGGTTCCTAAATCAAAATTTGATGACAAAACAGATATTTTTAAATGACGTATCATTTGCCATAAAACATACAAGCTAATAAATCAAAGCAGTTCTATGGATCTTACTAAAGCATTTTTTTCTACAGAATGTTTTTCCCTGTCTTAATTGAGTATCATACATCCTGACAACTTTTAGATAATTTCTTCAGTTCAACAGAGATTTTCTGCATGTTTATACATATACAAACATAAATTATATGCTTTATATGTATCAGGGGTGGTGGAAGAAATTAAGAATATTAATTAAAAATATTCTTAAGAAATTAAGAATATTAAGACAGATCCCTGCTCCGAAGGATTTTATAGTCTAGTGGAAAAGAGACATAGGAAAAAAAAGAATTTCCACTGACGGTTTTACTCTAACAGATATACATACACATGTGGTTTATGAAAGTTTGACAAACTTAACAGTAAGTCAGAAAGCTCATTTTTAGAAATCTTTAAATTTAAATTTGGTCTGAGGAAGCTAGCTCTGTTTCTAACTTGTACTTTCCATTTATTTTCCTTCTTAGATTGCTTAAATGGATACTTTTAGATGCGAAAACATGTTGCATGAAAACCACGTTTCACTTTTGAATGTAATACTTACATTATCAAATCCTCCAAGTTTGTGTACAAGTCTGAATAACTTAAAGAGATTCAAATTTCGATATCCAAGCACAGGTCGTTTGTTAATTGGTGTTCCTGTTAAGGAAAACACAAAGTATATTAAGCTACATTTTTTAATTTAAAACTTCAAAAGATTTAAATATTACCATCAAATATAGTGTAAAATATATATGAGAAAAAAAATCCCTTGTTAATCAAAAAGATGTCTACTACTTAAGCCAGACTACCACAACTACTTTAAAATTTCATTAAATTTTTCTTCTCACACCAGATTTTTGAAACCATGTATGATTTCATGCCACTTTCATTCCCTCGGTGAACAAAAGAATAAATACCAAAGAAAGCAAAATAAAATGCCAACAAAACAAAATTTTTAAAAATCAGTGAAACAAAGTTTGGTAGAACTGAAGAAAGTGTTGGGATAACTGATAGGTCACTTCTTCGCAATGAGTTTTATACTTTCTTTGTATTTTACTAATTTACTACTACTGTAAGTGATTCTATCCATTTACTTTTATACTAACATGGGAAAATAAAACTCAAACCTTTAAAAAGTGGTAGAGGAAATAACAGGACAGAGACACACAACCTACGGCCCTTTCCAAAAAATATATGACTGCATAATCATATTTAATAATTCTTTTCTAATATTAGATTTTGTTCATTTTCTTCACTTTTTTATTTATGTTATCCTAAGCCTAAGAAATAGCCTACCCTCTTAGGCCAAACCTCTATTCATACAAAGAAATAACACAGGAATCAAGGACATTTTATATTACAGGATAAAAAGATAATCACATTGCAGCAGCCACTATCGTTTATGAGAACAGACAAACTGCCAAATCTACTCATTTAGAAATACAAACGATGATTTAAAAATCATTAATTCCTAGAGTATAGTAGCATTTCCAAATATTATTCATTCATTTCTCAAGCTAGAAAGCTTTCTGCCTCCCTACTTCCTTCCCTTGCTAGCATCTTCCCAGGAAAGGAGAAACCATACTCTGAACAGCAACTAAGCAAGAGAGTTGTTACTGGAGGGCGAGGTCCATCACTGTAAATGAAAGGTTAGCACTCATTTCTCTTTCCCCCAATCCTTGCATTTCTTTAATAACATTAGGCAGATTCAATAGGCTAAGCCAAGATTCACTTCAAGACTCTGTCACCTTTCTATTTCTGGCTCTCTATGGATGGGTTAACTCTCTTCTTAGTTCTATGTGGCTGGGTCATCTTAGAGTGTGGTTTCCTCTTTCTATTCTCAATCTCACAGACACACACACCCCTAGGCAAACCAAACTGATTTTGGAGAAGGAAGCCTTTTATTAGAGGCATTTATGTAGGTGCAAATACAATGTCACTATGATTCCATGCTGCTGCTATTCCCTTGTATGAGTTCTTTGGGGTCCCACAGCTGGATGGGTAGATACACAGGACAATATAAACATTTATGGAAGCATGGCCACGATATTCAAAATACTGTCAAATTCCTCTTTCCACCTCCTATGTGACAGAGCTAGGTGTTGGTGATACTGGCAACCAAAAAGATATACAGTGATATGAAACTAACTAAACAGAACTATTATTTTTAAAATATTAACTAAATGATAACCACAAAACTAATGCTGAATAAAAGAAAAAACACTCACCTCTATCCTCCATAAATTTGTACAACTGCTGAAGAAAATTCTCCCTTTCTTCTGGAAATGGTTCTATTTCTTCCTAATTTTAGTCACAGAAGAATAGAGTATTATTTTCCTCAGTTAAGCATTTTAACAATGCAAGCAGATTTCCTACCAACAGCAAAGACTAATACTAAAATATTTCAACGGCTTTTTAACAAATAAAAATTATTTCTTAATACTAAGCTGTTCAAAACTGGAAAAGTCTAGACATTTTATGCTTTATAGAAGAATATGTCCGAAAAGGTATCTCAATAATGACAACCGCAAATGTAAATTCTCATGTAAAAAACGAAACTAGCAAGATGGTTCATGAACTTTTTACTGGATAATAGATTCTTTAAGTCAGGTTCTCAGGCTCAAGAAGACCTACTCTCACTTGTATGCAAATGGGTCAGGGTTTAACATCAAAACTGACTCTATTATTGCTCCTCCAGGAACTATACAAGAGTGGGTACCATTAGCTGTAACTACAAGTATCCTTCCTTACACAGTGCCCCACTGTATAGGACTTAAGCTTATAAAAGCAGTAAATGTGGGGAACGAGCTTAATCTACAATACCTGAAGATTCAGACTTAGGTAAATCTTCAAGTACTAAAATAGTTCGCTGACTTATCAACTCCAGGGGAGGGACTATCTTCGCGCTGCTGTGGCCAGGGTTGTGGCAGTAGGGAGTGGGCCTGAAGCAACCTGCTAGGAGCAGAGTCGTAGGTGAGACTGAGGAACTCATCTATTCAGTGACTATCATCCATGCAAGAAACATTTAATGAGCAACAGTAAGTGTAGGCGCTGTGTTAGGTGCTGAACCAAATGAAAGAAAACTAAGTCACGGAGCCTGCCTTTACAGAACACAATTAGGAGTAACTGCAGAGAAAGTGACTCCAAATATACACCGAGGCTTTCCAGTAACTCCAGCTGAGGCAAATGTACGAATACTTCTAATAGGAAACGTCAGAAGCATACTTGTCAACTTACAGTCTACATAAATCATTTTAATTTTAAAAATCATGTGTCTAATGCCATTGTTTGAATGCGATTTGCCCTTTTAAAAGCTGGCAGAGCAGAGAAGGCAAGTTATAAACAAAAACCCAGGTTGATAAACTATTAGGTTTGCTACTGTAGCTGGGCAGAGACGAATAAATGACAATTATTAATTTGCTTATGGTAAATCTGTATTTCTCAATTTAAACATGGTCCACGTACACTGGGTTTTGGTAAGATAGTCAGATGTAAGTCTGAGTAAATTTATTTTCAAGATATTATCTTAAATGTCCCCATGGTACAGTATCTGACTTTCATAAACTGCCAAATTTCTTCCTGTTGCAAAATTTTAAGTGAAGTTTATGTTTAACATAAGAAAATATTTAAAAACTGGAAACCAGATTTGCTTTTACAAAAACATTTGGAAAACACAAATCCAAGCAACAAAAGTTTGGTAACTGACATTTATATTAATCATCTGTTGCATGTTACAAACTATGACAGACACTATGAGTGTGAAAACCAGTAAGACCATATCTGTACCTTTGAGGAGCTTACAGATTAATAGGGGAGAAAACAGACATAAATAAATGTATGTATTTGAACACTAACACACACACACACACACGTACAAGGAACAGTAGTTCAGACTGACCAATGGAGTGATTAACTTTCCTGAGGTGAGAAATGTGATGGTTCACAGAAGGTTTCCCTTTACAACAGTGACAAGTAGGGTTTGAAAACTGAACAGAAAAGTGTGCCAGGTTGAGTAGGGGTGGGAAGGGAAGGGCACTGCAGGCAGAGGTACTGGTATGTGTAAAGCTATGTAGAAGCAAGGTGTGTAATTTGATATTGCTATAGCATAAAGTTCCAAGTGGGAGGCCAAAGCAAAAAAGGTGACGGGGGAAAAAGGCAGGGGTAGACTACAAGTGAAGTTTGACCTTTAGAGTGATGATAACCCACTGAGGAGGTTTTAAGCAAGGGACTGGTTTCTCCTTTTAGCATTTTAAATAGAAGTCAGTGGGGGCGAAGACTGAAGCCAAGGACTCTTTTACACTACACATTGTCATTACTGATCACTGTATCATAAAACGTAACTCAAACAATCCTATTTCATTAATAGTTGTTTACTACAGTTAAATGGCAGAATTTCATAACAATATATGACATATTGACATTAACTTAGTATCCTGAAAACATTAAATGCAATTCACTCCATGATCAAACATAGTAGCCTTCACTCTCTATACCTCTCACCCAATTACTTTTATGAAGTTGTTCAACAAATCAGTAAAGAGTACAGTGGTACAATGTCACCAATAATATCATAGACATCTTTTCTTGGTACTTGTCACTGCTAGACCTAAAGTACCAGCTACAATAAAATCTAAAACTTCAGCTTCCTGATCCATATAAATTCAACAAATGATATATTCTATGCTCGTTTAGGTATGTCAATAAAATATGTAGCTGTAAACGTTGTATGAGGCAACAGCTGTCTACATGATGGTGAATAGTAGTTTTGCTTCGTTAGGTGGGTATTTCCTTAATTATCTGATAAACCAAAAGCACAGCAAGATTAAGAAACATTTGTGAGGTTACGGGGATAACTATACTTAATATTTTTCATTTCACAAGACCATATTTTAAGGTAAGAAAGAAAACTACTTGATTATGTTGAATATCACAAATACAATTTTATTACTAAATATTTTTTTATTAGTTTCCGGCGTAAAAAACATAGTGATTAGACATTTACATACCTCACAAGTGATAACTGCAATAAGTCTATTACCCATCTAATACTTATACTTGTACATAGTCATTACAATATTATTGACTATTCCCTGTGTCATACTTTATATCCCAGTGCCTTTTTTTGATCAGTTGACATTCCATATTATATTAGTTTCAGCTGTACAGCATAGTAGACATTTATGTAATTTATGAAGTGATCTCCCAATAAGAACAAAATATTTTAATAGTAAAAATATTTGTGATTAATGACTTTATACCAAATCCTAACTCACAAAGGAAACCCAACTGTAATTTTTAAATTTGAAAGGCATCAACTGCTTTTACTTACCTCTTCTTCACTGCTGTTGTCCTCCTTTTCTTTTTCATCATCTTCCTCCTCCTCCTCTTCCTCTGCTTCACTGCTAGAGCTATCTTCTTTCAATTCAGTCTTCCAGTTAGCAGGGATAGTTCTACTTTTGTGAAATTCAAGTGCCTGGTCAAAGGCTGGAAAGAGAGCATAAAGTATGGGAACTGGGGAAATAAGACAACTGATTTGTCTAAAAATATTAGACAAGATAAATGAAAACTACTGTGCTAATACTGTTAATACTGCTGGCATTTGCGGTGTGCCAGGCACAGTGCTAACTGCAACACTCTAAAGCATTGGGCACCCATTTTAGAGATGCCAGATGCTACCAATGGAAAGTGATTTAGGTTCAAAAAACTACAAGAGAAAAGCACTTCTCTTAAACAAACATTAAGCATGTCTAGTAAAAACTTTAAGACAGGTAAATCTTTAATCGTTTATCCAACAAATAGTATTATATACCAGGCAGAAAGCCATTGCAATGAACATACAATACCTGAAAGTATACTATAAATATGTTCTCTACATCTCTAGTTAAACCTGAATTATATTATCAATTAGCTTCAATTAAAATTACCTAGACAGTTATTCTCACTTTACGATAAATGGAAATAAATTTGTTATGATTTTTAACCAGTTTATATAGCATACTATTGGATTTGATGAATATAGGCAAGGAGAAAATAAACAGCTATTTACAATGTCAAAAATCAAGTAAGGAATGAAATTATAGCACATTCCTCAATAAAATGTAACTATTGTTATATTATGAAAAATGAAAATCAAGATTAATTTGATTCCTATTTCTACCATCCTCAGGAACTAACATTTTATTTAGAATGCAAAAGCTATACTATAATAGCTGAGGTTATAGTTCTTTCCCCCTTTTAAATTTCTGCCACTGTTAACAAGATAAAAAAAGAAAGAGGTAACCTATTATAACATAGGATACATTGGTTTACAAAAGTCAAAGTCAAAAGAAACCAAGCATAACTTTAAAGACAACTTAAAAAAAAATTATTCCAATATTACCCTTACCTTGTTTTAATACAGCATCAGGCTTTGGTGCAGTGTCACTAGTAATTTCATGGACATCCTTTCTTGGCACTGAAGTACTGTATTATTATTTTTTTAGTTTTAAAGAAAAAAAACACAAAAACAGAACAGAAATAATTTAAGAGTTTAATTATACCTAATGAAACCTAATGAAAATACTGGAGTATTGACATTTACAATGAAAGTGATTGTATACAGAGTAGCAAGTCCCAAATAAAATGCTAGGTAGGATG
Organism: Rhinolophus sinicus; assembly: GCF_057876585.1. Taxonomy (NCBI): domain Eukaryota; kingdom Metazoa; phylum Chordata; class Mammalia; order Chiroptera; family Rhinolophidae; genus Rhinolophus; species Rhinolophus sinicus. Next base: position 47,035,617 of record NC_142506.1, read on the forward strand.
TTAAAATATGTAATCATCTACAAAAGGACCCCATCTTAAGGGATGTTATATAAACAGGGTATTCTCTAATATCAGGGTTCCTGGATAAAGCAATACTGAAAATACTGAAATATTAAAAATAATAATAAATAAAAATGTTTGAAGAGCAGAATGCATCAATCCAATAAAAAAGAAGTCAAACAGTAAGAATCTGCCATTATCTTGGAATAGTTTATAATATAAAAGCTCTTTTTGGAAAACTTTTAACTGGAGTTTAGGCTTACTAGCAAATATTCTAATATACAATTTAAGTTCTTTCATGGAACTCCCAATCATTAGGAGGGGTCAGATGCAAACAACTACAAGAAGTTCTGTCATATATGTCACATATATTTCCTATTTTACACTAATAAACCATTATTCAGCTTTTCTGCATTTGGTATGTGTCAAGCAATCAATAAGAACCTAAAAATTATTCCAAATACATTTTTCAGCTTGCCAACATTTTTAACTCTTTAAAAATTTCTAATATATATAAAAGTAGGTAGAATAGTGCAAACTCCCATGTATCCATCACCAACTACAATAATCATTAACTCGTAGTCACTGTTTCATTTATACCCCTACCTACTTGCTCCCATCCCAACTGATTATTTTGAAGCAAATCCCAGATATTATATGACTTGTGAAATTTCAATATGGAGCTTTAAAATTGTTTTTAAAAATATAATCATACCATTATCACACATTTAAATATTAACAAGTTCTTAATATCATCAAACCAGTATTCCATTTCAGTGTTAAATTTCTCTCATTATCTCAATTTTGTTAAACTGAGTTTCACAGACTGTTTTTAAAAAATCTCTTTTCAGAACTTGAAAACCCAGGCACCAATCTTAAACATGATGATCCTTTTAAGATATAGTCATCCAATAAAGCAAAATATAAAATCTATGGTTTTTCTAGTCACACAATTCTTAAAAAAAAAAAAATAGAAATTCATAACTAAGAAATTCCTACATGAAAACTCACTTTCTTACCATACCCATTTTAATCCTCGGACTACTGTGGAAGTCAAATGTTATACAACAGGTATCACTACAACCATTTAGACATAATTAAAAATATTAAAATATTCTAATTCGACATTTGTGAACAATAAATATTAACTAATATTATCAATCAAGTATTAGATATGGTAGATATATCAAATTTGCCTCAACAAATTACCATCTATTATACAAGTAAAACTGACAAATTAGACAGTACTGAGTCTAGTTTAGAAAAGACCAAAATGAACAAAGAAAGACATACTATAAGAAATACACTTAATATTATGAAAAGTGATCATACTTTGAAACATTCTGAATGATATAACGTACAATGGTAATGTCACTAGAAATAAAATTTTATCATTTACCACCCAAATTTGGAAAAACAGCATATTTTTCATACCAAGGGAATTATACTTACAATTTGCCGTCTTTGAAAGATCGAACAAGAATATTATCTTTTTTCACAGCAATTTCATCACTACAATCAGGACAAACCACCTTTAAAAAAAATGTGAAACTATTGTAACTAAAAGTACATGTATAGATAGTGACTTAAATATCAACTATTTAAATCCTTTTAAAAAGTAGTTTCAGCTTCGTTTAGAAACTAGTTTTAGTTTGAGGACAAACAGGTACATATACGTGTGGGAACACAGGCAGGTAATTTTAAATTTGTATCCGATTTCCTTCCAGCCCTCTATCACCCACACTGTTTCTAGGCTCAGGCATGGTACTGAAAGCAGAAGCATGGTTATGACTAGGCTAAAGCTGTGGACCATATCCTAGTCAGAAATGGAAGGCTGGAATAAAAGTGGGCAGGGGTGGAAAAAGAGGCAGAGCCAGGGCCTTGACAGAGGGTCTGCATCAAGCCTAAGAAGGACAGGACCCAAAATGGGATCAGGTATCAGAACTTAATCAGAGCAGTCTCCACCCTAAAAAAAGACAGAAATGAGGTTCTACTAGTATTTGCACTTAAATATATACTTTAACACATACTAAAATTTCTTCATAATACTACCTACTCTAAAAGCATTTTAAAGTTGGTACCTTCTAAGAGTGTGTATAAGATTTGTTACTAACATTAGGAGATTTATTTTATTTGAAATCGCCTCAGCTGTTATTTACAGTGAGGATAAAGCATGTCTTCCCAAAGATGGTGCTAATGCAAGACACCTATGAATTTTGATTATTTTTAATACCAAGACAGCCCACTATGTATACCAAGAACAAGTTAATAGTATAGTTACATTTTTAAATGAAAAATGGGCTAAATAAGTATGATAGGTCTGTTTTAAGGCTTATCTCATTAGCTCTGAAAAACGACCCGATGGGGTATAAAAGGCATGCATGTACTCTCACCACAGGTGAGAGGTGCTAGAAACAGGTTAGTTCTAATTCAGTCTCTCAGAAGTTAGTTCATTTTCCTAATTGTAAGTGCACTGCATTAAGCATTGCTGAAATGTTGGCATTCTCAAATAATTCACTAATGGAAATCTTTTACATGTATTAGCACCTAGGGAAACTCTCCTGTCATTTCAAAAAAGTACTGAGATAAATACTCATTGGTTCAATCATAGCTAGTCACTCTACACATAATAACTACGCCATCAGAGGAATGTGCCAGATGTTGGAGGACAGAGGCCAAAACAGTCACTGGAACAGACCTGACAAAAGATGTATGTGTGTGCACATGTGTACAGTATAGGGCTGAACTGTAAGCAGAGAAAACAGATTATGGGATGGGCCTGAGACAGCAAGTAGTGAAACCCATTCCAGGAAGCAAAAGGCCAGTGCGGCTGACATTCCTGCCTGGACTGAATAAGAGAAATAAGCAGGGTTCAGATTTTCCAGTCTTGTATGCCATGGTAATTCTTAGGACAAAATCTAAAATCTTTAAGGAAAGGGTCTGAAGCAGTATAATGTCAACACAGATTTATTGCCTTTTAAAAAATTACTTTGGCTGTTAACCCAGAGAAGGATAAGAGTTGAAAAGAGACTAAACTACTACAATCATGCAGGTGAGAGATGGTGACTTGACTGTAAAATAGTAGCAATGGCAAGTTAAAAGAATGAGAAATATTAGAGATCATCAAGGAAGTGGAGAGATGAGAACGATTACAGATTTCTGCCTCGTGCAAATGGTGTCAATCACTGTGAAAGGAAACAATGTGAGAAGGGCCAAGTTTGGGAACGGGGGAGAAGAGAATAAATGAACTTTTAGGCTTACGAAGTTTTGAGGTGGCTAAAGGACATCCAAATGGAGATACTGAATAGAGAGAGATGCCCAGGTCTGGAGCTCTGAATAGAGGTTTGAACTCAAAGACATAAACTTGGGAGTCAACAGCCTAAAGTCGGGGTCTAAAACTAAAAGCCTTATCCACCCTTTTGCTTTTGCTCATCAGCTTAGGTTTTTGAAAACCAGACACATGATAGCTCTGGCCAGTGCTGACAGTGGTGTGAGAGTAGTGGGTTCACTCTCCATTCTGACACAGGAACTACAAACCAAATTTTATCCTGTTCACCTGTGTATGTTATTTTCTTGGTCCCTAAGGCATTTCAGTTTATCACTCCAATGCTATAAAACGGGATGAAAATATACAGTGATGTATTCTGAACCCTGAACAACATTTAAAGCTTGGTTAGAGGAGCAACAGTAAAGGAAACTGCAAAGGAAGACCATGAATCATGGACACTAAACTTCCTCCACTTAAAATGAGGGTAAATAACCACTTGTTTTTCAGTCTCAATTAGGACTAAATGAGACTTCTTATGTTAACTTAGCACTGACTGGCCAGGGTAAATGCTCAATACATGTTTGATTATTTATAGTTTCTAGGAGCATGGGACTGTTTTCTCACATGATGACGTTACCAAAACACTTGTAAAATTTATTCAACTTACAAAAATTAATTTTAAAAATAGAAATGCAAATATTGATTATGTCAAGGTTGTTTGATTTAGAACACAATTTCACACTCTGGTTGATAAAAATTACTTATCACTGTCCAAAAGATCTCAATTTGGGGGGGAGGATAACATATATCAATAATTCTATTTTTAAAACATAGAAATGGTTGACTAAGCAGATTACTGATCTTTCAATATCATAAACCCTTAAATATTTTTCTCAGCATCAAAGAAACTATTTAGAAATTATGGTGAGAGAATCTTTAATTAATATTGAAAATATTAACAGTGAAAAAATTTAATGTTCCTGTTTTAAAAAAAGACACACAAAACTTTTTAAAACATATTAAAAAAAATTCTTACAAAAAATCTTAGTGCTTTAGGAAAAAAAAATGCTCACATACACTGACACTTAAGTTTTCAGCTTACCATTAACCCAAAGCTTGACAAGTTACTTAACTATTCTATTACTGTTTCCTTATCTCTAAATGAGGGTAAATAATTATGTCTACCCACCTCATAATCCTTATAAAGGTCTTAGCACAATCCTGCACATAACAGGCATCCAACAAAGGTATCATCAAGTATTTATGTTTATTAAAACAAATAATTACCCTCACTGGTTTTAATTATAATCACAAGAGTTGACGTTTATTGGGTACTTATTTTGTGCAAAACACTATTATGTTCACTGAAAAAAAAAAAATCACAAATAGACATTATCTATAGACAATAGTAGAAAAGAAAGGTTCTGCTCTTCTTCTGCATCGTTTGCATGGTAGATTTAGGGGTTTTCAAAGTCTGCATCATGAATTTTCTACCCAAAATACAGAGAGCAGTATATGGAACTCCCATATACTTAGCCTCTAAAATTATCATGGTTTTGCCTTTCTTGGGTGACTTCAAGAGTTCTTTGTACTCAAAGACAATTTTGAAAGTAATCTTTATGTGAAATGAATGATGGGATGCCAAAACCACTTCCCCATTTTGTACCTATGAAAAGCACTAGTAAGAAAACCAATTTTTTTCTGTGAATTTATGAGGTTGAAAATTAAACTCTTTTATACTAAAGTTACTTACCAATGCAGGAAACCATAGTGTTTTCTTTTTATCCAAACTAACATAATCTACACATACAACTTTTCCTAGTAGCTCATCAATCTGTTTCCTATCATCCTCATCTTCATCACTGGAGGATGAAGAAGACTCTTCCTCTGGTCTAAGGAAAGAAAACAGTAAGATATTTCCATTGATCTTCACAAAGAATAAGCATACCAAGTTGAATATAGGTGTTCTAGAAATCTTATCTCATTTCTCTTATCTACAGAATGGCTAATTTTAAATTTCTAAAGAACAAAAAGGGTTATCACTAGAGAAAAACATATCATTTTCCTAAAAATTATTCAAGTTTATTTAGTGCTATTTTAAAAGATTAAGGGGAGGATCATAACAGAATAACACTGGTTCCCAAATTCTCAAAAAGCTGAAGACCCCATATTAAATATCCCAGTACTATATATACTAAAATATACTGGAACCTACTCTCAGATTAAAGGAGTTCTAGAGATAGTCATTTTACACTCTCAATATAAAGCTAATTTTGCAGATCTTTATTAACTGTGGGTCACAGTAGGGAGAGGAGACAATCTGATAAGAGATCAACACTGCTATCACTGCTATCTTCAGTATCAAATATATACAACCTAGGTATTCATAAAATTCATACTGTGGTTCTTTTGTATTATGTTAAAAATTTCTTCTAGTTACACTGTATATAGAACTAGTACATTAGAAAGACGTTAGGAAACAGAACTACCTAAAACCATCTATTTGATGTTAGAGGAAAGTATAGTAAAAACTAAAAAGGACAAAAGAAATACAAAACAAAAAATTCTATTCTGAATCTGGTTCTAAGAAAGCCCACAATCAGTGCTAAAGAAAATAAAGATTCTAACAACTGACTGCTCAAAATGCCCAGAATAGGACACTAAAAAATGTTTAATAAATAGACTTTAGTGTAAGTTCTTATTATAAAATAAAACAGAATAATGGCTAGTACTGATTATCAACAGGGATGAAAAGATTTTGAGATAGCTGGCAATGACCAAGTTCACTGCCAAAAAAAATGTAAACTGACAGGATATTTTAAAACTTTAAACATGATTTATCCATTTGGTTGACTGGATAAATCCAGTATATTCTATATTTGTCTTCATGCCTTTCCAAACGAATGACAGTATGTCACCCCTCTATATAGTCATACATAAATATAAAAAAAGAAAAAACTTATTATAGTGATATTAAACAATTTAGAGTGATATGGGGAATATAACTATTTGATTTCAACAGTCAAATAACTTAAAAATTATTCCCTGGTAGAAACAAAGCAAATCTTCAAAGTTTGCTAGTGAGTAAAAACAATTGTACTTCAAATGGCACTTAAAGCAGTTTAACCCCTACTTAGAAAGTAGATAACAGGTAGCAGGAAACCCAACCTACCTTCATACTAGCAGAACATAAAACCTTACAAATAGCCACACAGCTTGGGACAGTAATGACAGACTTCACAAGTCTGATTTCTACTTGATTAGAGGAGCATCTCAAGGACAATGACTTTTATCTCTCCACTTTCTAATGATTGTAGAACACAACCAACCATAAAACCAAAATTACTGCTTTTTTAAAGCAGTCATAGAAGACTCTTATGTCATTATCATTGGTGAGAGAAAACCACAATGTCACAGATAATATATATCAAGTCTGTAAAACATTTCTGTCTGAGAAAACTGGGCTTTATTTGACTAACAAAGTCATCTGTATCTTTATAAAATTAGTAATTTCTTTCTTCAAATGTAACAATCGTGAAGACTTCAAACACGAGCAAGTTTTATTCAGACTCAGACACACACACACACACACACACACACACACACAGTGCCCAAAAAAATGTATACACATTTTAAGAAAGGAAAAAACTGTATTAAAGTTGTAATACGCAATACATACCGACAACAAAAGATGAACACAAGTCATGTGTGTACATTTTTTTGGCACCTCCAATATATATATGCAAGCATGTATGTATATAAACTGGCAACATAAAACATCTATCCACCTTATATAGTACACGTCCTGATTCCACTCTAAAACCATTCCCCATTTACGGACTAGGTTCCTTTTCCTCCTCTCATCTTCAAGACTTTGGTCCAGCAATGCTTGCTTCTCTCCTGTATCAACTTTTCTGCCTCAGCTAGATTCACTCCCATCAGCATACTGTTATTTTTCCCATTTGAAAAAAAAAAAAATCCTGACCTCACTTTCTCCACTAGCTCCTACTTCCTCATTTCTCTACTCCCCTTTGCAGAGAACAGCCTGGCACACCCTACTTTCATCTCCTCTAAGTCTCTGTTCAAATGTCATCTCAATTAGGTTACCCTGACCATTTTATTCAAATTTACAACCTGGCCCTCCCAATCACCACCCACCTTACTCTTGTTATTTCCACAGCACTGACAAATCTATTATACTGTATAATATACTTGTTTCTTACATGTTTACTTTATTGTTCATCTTCCCCCATATGAGAAAACATAAGCTTTTAAGGCAGAGATTTTGTAAATGCCTATTTTATTCACTGATGTATCTTAAATACCTGAACAGTGCTTGGCACAGCGTACTTAATAAATATTTGTTGACTAAATAAATGAACTGAATAGATTATTTCTTTCTAGTGTGGTACTTCTGATTGTATTTCTCCTGAAATCACAAAATGTATACAATCAGTATAATTCATAAAACCAGTGTAAACGATACCCTTACACCTAAGTTCCTTTAACTCTTCTTTTAAGAGAAGCTGAGCCAGGAAACTGTTAACACAAAACAAGTACTCAATATATCGATAAACTGAAATAAAGAGCAAAGATAGACTGTTGCTTCTTTAGTGGCAAGGTATTTGTTTATAGAACCGTAACAAAATAATACCCTATCTCTTCTCTGTGAAGTAACATCTGATGATGCCAAACATGGCTAATTAATTACATGGAAACGTTTACCACAACAGACTAACACTAATCACTTAAAGCTGATCACACATCACTATTAATTTTAAATTAATTGTAAATCAAGTGAGAACTTTAGACAAGACATGTACCACAGTATAGCAAATTGATGAGATGCAAATGGAAAACTGACCCAGGAACTTCAGAGGCTCTATCTCTGAAATGCAATTCTTACTTAAATGATCCTTATTATTCCAGACAAGTAATTAACTAAGTTCCAAATTTTGTACAGTAAATTAAAAATCTGTGTTAGTATCAGAAAGACTGACAATTACAGTTTCTTAGAAGTATATGGAAATGTATACACTTACCAATAAAAGGGTTTTGGTTTAATTCCTCCCCCCACCCCAATTTTTATAAAGGAAACTAGAATCAAATTCTCACATCAAAATAAAGGAGCAAATAACAAAAAGATCTTCTAGAATTAGACAGTGAGGTTGGTTGCACAATTTTGTGAATACACTAAAAAACACTCAACACTTTCATGATATGTGAATGATATCTCAATAAAAATTTTTTTAAAGATCTGCAGACCTGTAAATACCAAGTCTAAATCACTAATTTATTGGGTAAATGTAGCAACATCATCGGGTAAAACCTGTACCTACAGATAATCCATAACAAGAATCCTTATAAGTCTTATTATGCTTTTCTTTTTCTGAAGAAAAGAAACAATAATAGCAAGTAAACTGCTTTCCTGCTGTAGCAGGTACACATATACCTTTGCCAGGTTATTGGAAAAAATTTGGGGAGGGAGGGAACCCAAATTATTTCTGTACCTCAAGCATTCTATTCTTTAGGCAGAATCAAACAAGACTTCTGCACACAATGGGTAAATTATAAGGGAAAACTCATCAAATTATACATTGAAAAAAAGGATCAATAACTTGCTTTAAAAATTAAGCTAGAGGATGATAATCATTAAAAAAGAAAATACTTGAAAGTATTTAGGATTAATTAAATAAAACTCAATTAAAGGAAGGTGTCAAAAATAATCAGTTTTGGAAAACCTGGGAGCAGATTACCAATATGTGGATTGACTGACGATTGACGGTGGTTAAAAGAAAACAAAGGAAGTGATATACTATTTAACAAGGGAGTCTGGAGGATCCTGGGAGGGATATTCTTATTTATCTTTGTACAAAAATAAATTTTAAATAGCCATCAGAGAACCATAATGAATTTTTTTTTTTCAGTTAAAAAATGAAAGCAGAAATAAAGGTCAGATACATGATCTTAAGACACAGGTCCAAAACTGCTGTAGAAAATCACTTTGAAGAAAGGGAAGAAAGAACTTTGAGGAAAGTGCAATTAAGAAGATGGGCACTTCACTGTGGTTCTTGCCTGGGTGCTTCAACAAGGCTTAAAGCTCCAAGCAAGAGCACTGTAGTATTTCTTGGCAGTGGGAATGGCCACCGTGGTGAGGGGGCAGATAAGCAAAACAAGCACCCCAAACGCTGGGCTTCATTTTCCTGCACTAGTAATCCTCACGCTTTTCCTGCCTTCAGACTCTGCACAGTACAACACAATCACAATAGCAAGCCTTCATTACACATATAAATTCTCAGCAAGAAAATGACTCACTCAGAATGTTTGCTAGACTCTTTACAAAGCAAAGATCAACTTGCTTAGTGACAACTGCATGTTTTATTCTCATATATTCAAGAAAGAGAGACCTCAGCTAAGAAACACAAGACTTTTTAACACATCATAATTTTTGGTCATTTTTGTAAATCAATCTATTTGATATTCAATAAATTACCTCATTTTATATTCCTTTTTACACTTTTGGATGACATTTGCAGAAAGATAAAATATGTCTAAATATGAGATGCAATTTTTTTCAAAATTAGAAAAAATTCTTGATAGATTCAAAAACCTTTTCCCATAATGTACATATAGTATAAAATGATATGGGAATGTTGTTTTAAAAAATATAGCCCCAAACAGTCCTACCTGTCCAGACTTAAAAACTAGTAAGCAGAATTCTTTTATACTCACATATAAATGAAATTATGTCACATGCCAGTAATTTCATGAAAATTTTTTCATTCAATACATGATGATATCTAGTACTTACACACTGCTTACCACATACACACTTTAAGGACATGAATTTTATCTTTGCAACAACTCCACGAGATAGGTAATATTATGATCTCAATTTTGTAGATGAGAAAATTAAGGCATGAGAAGACTAAGTGACCTGTACAATGTCACACAAAAGGAAGTAGCAAAGGCAGGATTCAAACCCAGGTTATCTGGTACCACTATTGTTCACACTCTTAACAACTAAGCCACATCATGGCTCTCAAGAGCTAGAGATGTGGAAATCTTCACTAATTAAATAATTTTACATTAAATACACTCCACCTCACTGTTCTGACATTATCAGTCATAGTTAATTAAGAGCTGACTATAGAACTACAGTCTACAGTCAGACTCTAATGATCAATGGTAGACAAAATTTTAAATTGAAGTCATTAATTTTCAAAGAGCTATCAAAAGATTTAACTTATAAGTGTTTCAGTGAATAATTTATGGCAACATAATAGCCCTCTGGAACAACTTAAAATATTATTAGATGATCAGAACAGAACTCTTTCACATTAATAACTCTTGCACATTTTTCTTAATTAAGTTTACTGGGGTGACATCGTACATTTTTCATTTATTTTTCTTTTTAACTAGAACACTCAAATTTTTTAATGACATACGTAGAAGAGTAAGTAATAGTTACTACCTGAGTATCCTAAAAGTAATCAAGTCACCAACCAGTTAAATCACAAGTGAAAGAAATCATTCACCTAGTAACTAAGGAAACATTTTCTAAAAGATTTAGAGAGAAAAAAATGCAGGGTCCAAATCATAAGCACAGTAGGAAAGTAAGTAATATTTAAATATTTTTTCAATGCAAGGATTAGTCTCTTTTTCCTCCCTCAAACAAAGCAGTATTTCTTTATCATTAAAACTAATTTGGAAAGTAACTGAAGTATTCTATCTAAAAAAAGAGTCAATCAACTGATTGGGAAATGGCCTATGAAGCACAGGGAGCTCAAGTCCTGGTCATTTCTTTCCTGTGTTCCTTGAATTAGTTACTTACTGTCTCTGAGGCCAATCTCCTCAATTTTTAATAGGGATAAAACTAACAGCTACCTTCATGGGTTTGCTGTAAGGCCTAAACTAAGTAATGTGAGAGAGAGAGAGCTTACCCAATTTCTACCTCCAGAGATCAGCCACAATTAGATTTAATACTACCTAGTTCTGTATATTGAATGAAAGCATTCGCTTAAAGTTTTCAATAATTCGACTAATATTTATTTTTTTAAATAGCTACTCTAACAATATTTGGGCTTAGCCACATTAAAATGTTTTAAATTTTACCAAAAATATTCAAAATTGTTTTAAAACAATCTCCAATAGAATAAATGAAAACTCCTCCTGCCCCATCTCTTCCAACTTTCTTCTGCTCCATGGAGGCAACTGTTTTTACCTCTTTCAGCTGTTTCTCTGATAGTTACTACCTTATCTTTAAATAATATTTTTATACTGGTATTTCTTTTTTATACATTTTAAACGTTTTTTGTTCTATTAACTTCCCATTGTTATAAGGCCATAACTTTTATATTTAAACCACCTCTCCACCCTCCATCCTACTAATATAGTTTTCCTTTCTTATATAATTTGTGGGGTTGGGGGGATTACTAAATGCCTTTGCTGTTTTTTTTCTCTATTTGTTGTCATCATATCTTTAACTCCCCGCAATGTCCCATTATAATCAAGACCTCCCTTCCTCCCTTTTAACAGACACTTCCAGTCAGTCCTCCATTTTGAGGTCTACTGATTACTAGCATCTACAGTTACCACTGAGAAGTTGGATGGCATTCTGCCTCTCAAACCTTAGCCATAAATTATTTTTCTTTCGGAAACTGTTTGAAGTTTCTTTATTTCTGATGACTTGAAAGACTGTTTCTTTATCTCTGATGACCTGAAATTTAATGAACCCTTGATCCTGTGATCCTTTTTAATTTAGAGCTTTTGGAGCCTAGGCACATTTCATTGAAAGGAGTTTGTTAAAAATGTAGACTCTGTGACACAACTGTAAGAAGACACAGGGAAATTAAAAGCATTAGGAAGGGAAAACACTTAATGATAGTAAGAGGTGAAATATTGTCTATGACATCAGATAAATGAAAAGAATTTATAAAGTTCAAAGGATAGAAAAATATGTCTGTTTTCAAAGAAAAGTGGGGAGACAAAATGGTTCACGTAAAATTGAAAGCATTTCTATGAGAACTGAAGAATGAGTGAGACAGTGACATGGAAAGGTGGCATTCGAGAAAAAAGGCAAGAATAAATGTACGATATCAGGAAAACAAAGGATATACTCAGAGAATATTGTAGTTCCAATCTGACTACAGCATCAAGATACATGTAGGGAAAAATGGGAAGTAGGGATGTATAGCTGTTCAGGTTGGCTGAACATGGAGAATCTCAAGCACCTGTGCTAAGGAGTCTGAAGCTATTATTAAATCTGAAATTACTATTAGATCCAGTTAGCATTTTGCAAATTACAATTTAAAATAAGTAACTTTTAAAACAATGCTAGAAGGAGAAATGAATTCAGGTTCAATTTAAAATTAGTAACTATTATTATAATAAAACAATACTAGAAGGAGAAATGAATTCAGGTTCAACTAACAGTTATGAAAATGGACTTACATATGATTAGATCTTCTTCCTCTATTTGTTTTCTTTCCTATGACTGGAGTGCCAAAATGTTCAGGGTTGGTGAGTGGGAGCTGGTCTAATGTCTGTGGGTAAGAACATAAACCCATCAAAAGTTATTACGTTGCAAGTTCCTTTTTCTTTTTAAACCAAATCAGTTAAAGAATATGCTTAGATTTTGAGATAAAATAACTTCTCCCAAAGAATACTAAAATACAACTTCTCTAAAGATAGAAAATTCTTGTTTCAAAGATATTAAAATAAAGATGATTCAGCCCATTACTGAAAACAAAAAGGTAAAAAGAAATTTAGCTAGTCTCTCTAGATGATTGCATTATCTATTTGAATGTTGACAGGCTTCTAACAATGATTAAAATACAAAACAAACACAACTCAGTGGAAACATAGATTTGAGAGCTAAGACACCTACCTACCTATATGTAAGGACCTAACTAACTCCTAGATTGGGGCCAATTGCTCAAATTTTTCTTTCCACATAAGGGAATATTAATTAACATATAAAGTTCTTCATTAGTAACAAACAAAATTAATTATCAGAATAAGCATCAACTGCCTGAAAAAAGACTTCATTCAAATAAGCTATATTATTACTTTGTAAACATTTCCCACATTAAACCTTTATTAAAGAAAATGTAAAAATTAATTATTCTACATTTAATATTTCATTTTCCCTTCCTTTTTAATCTGTGGCTCTAATACTGTGCTTAGTATGAAGATATCAATAAATGAATATTTCTTTCTTGTTATCAACTGACAATTCATGTCAACCCATTTGTCCCTAATACTGATTTCCAGGCAAGGAATTGGTTGATAGTTAAAAGTAAAATGAAGAAAAAGGGATTTTGGAATGATTCCCTTTGCTTTTCAATAGTTGATACTTTAAGTAGATTTTTCTTTCCATTATTTCCTGAAAAGGTCCGTATATCTAAAAAGTTAAGGTATCAACCTTAAAGATGCTATCCCAACTAACTTAATTCTCTGAGTATCAATTCTGATAATATTCCTACTTCTGCTGCATTTTTAAAGAGTTTTCCCTAGTTGCTATTCTTTTCACCCCTCTAATAAAACCTTTGCTATTACAGATAATTTCATAAACACTAGGGGAACAAAAAAATCCCAGGAAAACTGTCAGGATTGAAGTGAGGGTGAGAACCTACTTAGGATAAAGAACTCCTCAAAGGTACAAACCATGAAACAGTGCCCATCAACCTAGATTTAAAGATTAGATAGCTAAATACAAACTAATGCTAATATTTAAAAGGAAATTTTTAATTTTAAAATTGAGATAATTTTGTTGAGATGAACTAAAATGTGAAAAGGGGAAGCATATTAAGAATCTATTTTGCATAATTCATTAGAATATATGTAAACGCATTTAAGGTACACATATATCCAACAGCAAAGAATATGGAATAGGATAAGGAGACTAACCATAAAGCATTAAATAAAGAGTAATTCCTTTAAAAGATAGACAAAAATCAGAACTTTTATGGAGCAAAACCTAATTTTTCAAACTTAGTTTGTAAATTGAGCATTTAAAAAATATTTGGAGGCAAAAGTTGGCCCAAATACAATAACATGCCAAACAGAAACTCTCTAGAAGTCACTTGTCATTAACTCCTAATTATGTTTCCCAAGGATGAAAATTTCAAAGTATTGTATTTGGTAAACAGGAAAAATAAATTAATATGGATTCACTTTCTGACAACCTAACAGAAGGATTAAATGCCCCTTCTCACTCCCCTAAAATTAAGGTTGCTCTCTCAAAAGCAGAGATTCCTATTATGTACTGTGATTTCTATTTTAAGCATCTGCTCATCATTTCACTTATTACAGAAAAAAAAAACAAAAATGCAGGATTTCTGAAGAGTTATCTAGGAATCCCATATAGGAATTTTCAAATAAACCACAGTCTCTCCCCGGTATGTAATGGAGTAACAAAAAGAAGAAACAGTATTTCTGTCCCTGGTCAATCCACATCCAGGAAGGCAGGAGCACGTCTACCTCAAGTGATAGGCGAGGGCAGAATTTGTCTTGTCTTACACCTAAAGAGCAAAAAGCAGACACTCCTTGCTATATTACAGGCTCAAAGAAAATTCCATAGGCCTAGGGAAAACACGTCTATAGTCCTGTTACCTAAAACGGGATGCAAGAAATATGGAATTGGGATTTTTATGTAACCCTTCTTCAGAATTTTCAATCACAGGTAGTAAATGCACAGAGAGAATACCAGCTGATGAAACGACTTCTGGATAATATTCAAGTTGTGAATGCTCTGTAGAAATACCCTCACACCCCAACAACTAAGATGGTTACGGGTGGAACCAGTGATTTTAATGCTGAAATTCAAACTGAAGTACTATCGTGATGTTTTATGGAAATCTTGAATTTAAGTCTTTGTTTAGGTATGCAGCTTATTGGTGGGATTAGTGACCCTAAAAACTGCCAGTATGATGCGGCTTTTCTCTCAAAGGCCAAAGTTATCACTAATAATAACAATGCTGAGTAATCTTTCACAAAATTAAAATTGTTTTTGGAAAATCATAAATAAAGGGAAAGAATATATAGATGGTACATTAAATATACTCCTGGCCATGTCTTCCCAGAGCTTAATATACTTACAATTTAAAAATATTTTTAATTGCTTAATGCTTTTTCTCTTTCAATAGGTGGTAAGTAGCCCGAGGATAAATTCTGTTATCTACTTGGCTTTCCCTTGTGTCTCTGGTACCCAGTATAGCACCTAGCATATGGGATTGGGGAAAGGAAAAATATTCCAGCATTCCAATTACCCTCCAGGAAAACATAAAGTATAACGTGTATGACACACACAGTGAAACTGAGCCTCCTGCGAGGCAAGGAGACACGGAGCTACTTGCTCGTACTGCTTCAGCCTTTACACCACAACTGTCTTATGAACTATTCCAACTTAAAATTCTCTTGGAAAAATACAATTAGTATTTTAGATACTTCTCTGGATTAAGTAAGACACATGCCTTCACTTAACAGATAAAAAATCAAGTGTTCAAACCCCCTGTGTACTAGTATAACTGTACACGTTCTAAGGGAAATGAAATTATTTCTAAGAATTACCTAAACTCAGAATTCTGTTACTTCATCAGTGTAAGAAGCCAAATTCACTGCATTTGACCCAAAGCTGTATATATTTTCTATATTTAAACTTTCACAATCAATTCAACAAATATTTATGGAAGGTTTTTGTGTAGAAAACACTGCTAGGAAAAGGAGAGCCTATCAAGATGACAAAAACATAGCTATTCCCCAAAACAACTTAAAATCTCAGAGGGAAAATACACAACCAAAAAGACCATAAAATAAGAATGAGCGAAGTGCAAAAGCATCAAAGTAGAAAGAGATCAAATGTGGTTAGAGAGCTCAGGAAAGACATCACGAAGGAGGAAGCATTTCTAGTGGCCTGAAGAAGAGCAGGGCTTCTTCCATATGTTACTTCTATCTGACATTCAATTGAATACCAAGAAGAGATCTGCTCTGCCTGTTCATCCAGCGTAGTCTGGGTTGTAGATGGCTAAGGTCTTTGGCCAAAACACAAATAAGTACTAAAATACCATCAATGTGATATATCCAATATTTCACTGTCTTTACCTGCATTATTGAGTTCATGTAATATTACCTATCCATAATACATTTATACCATGTTGTGAGAGTTCATAAGATAATTCTACATATATCATCTCATTTGGTTCTTACAACAATGCTGTCAAGTAAAGCATTATTACTAGTTATTTTACTACTTCATAGTCTAACGCTAACAGATAAGTCTTCTGTTCAAGGTCTCCTGTTCATTTCTACTAAAATGTGACACACTGGATCGGTCTAACTAAGCATGTTTTTAGAATGTAACTGTAACATTTATATACAATACTAGTGGCAGTATAGTATTAAAACACAGGCTTGGGAGCCAAAAAGCCTTAGTTTGAACCAGCTTTGCAACTAATTGAGTTTTGGAAAATCACTTAATCTCCCTGTGCTTTAGCTTCATATATAAAATGGACATAATAACAGCACCAATATCATGTTTGTTAAAGATTAAATGGGTTAATATTAGTCCTAACTTAGAAACATGTTTGGTAAATAAGTGATAAATGTTTGTTAAATAAAAAATAAACTATGATTAAGATAATAAAGATGTTCACTTTCTTTAAACTAAGTTAATTTTTATTCAAGGGGAAAAGTCTACAAATATAGATCTTTCATAAATATTACTTGTGGTCAATATAGTATATAGAATGCTGAATGATATGCTTAGAAACCATCAAATGTGGGTTTCGAAAATATTAAAACAGGAAATATGACTTCTTCCTTATCCTTTTTCTTAAAGGAATTGTAATTAACAGGTATTTTGTACATTCGACAGCAGTCAAATCAAACCCTACTGTAAAGACTTATACTAACTTGTAATTGTTAAAATACACTTTGGCTTTATTTTCCTTCCTTTACCATATTTACCTGTGTAAAAAAAGAAGAAGAGCAGGGCTCAGGAGAAACCAAGAAAACAAAGTATGAACCATAACCTGGAAATACCAAGTAGTCTTATGAGGCAGAGAAGTACAAGGAAATGGCAGAAGATGAGACTGGGAAGATAAGCTGGAATCATAATACAGACTCTGAATTGAAATAGCAATTCAATCATTTAAGGGAAGGAAAAATATTTTCTTAACAAAAAACCCACGAAGTCTAATGGTTTAACAAGTATTAAAGTGTCACCCCACCCCACCCCCGCCACCCCAACTGTTCTAAATAGTGACTAGAAAAAAAAAATCATGGTTGGGCCACACTGTGCATTAGTCAATATTTATAGGCTAGATTAGAGAATATAACACTATAACACTATGCCTATCTTTAAAATTCTAAATGGCAAGCTACAGATTTACAAAACTTTGTTGAAACCTCCATTTTCAGTAACTGAATAACACCTTTCAATTTTAAAGCATGGACTTGGTGCTAGAAAGTGCTGGTTCGAGAACCAGCGCTGACAATCAGTTTTACCAACTGTAAGTAGAAGATAATAATGGTATCTACCTCATAATGTGAATGTAATCATGTATGTAAAGCATCGAACAAAGTCCCTGAGAAATATAAGCACTTCATGTATTCATCCAACTAACATTTATTCAGTTCCTACTCTGTGCCAGGCACTGTTCTAGGAACTGGGAACAAAGTGGTAAAGAAGACATACAAAATCCCTGCCCTTTTGACACATTCTAGAAGGAAGGCACACAGTAAACAACTAATTAAGCACATATACATATTTTGATAACAGAGAACGATAGGTGCTATAAAGAAAACTAAATCAACCTAAAAAAAAGAAGAGGAATGGAAGCAATTATAGAAAGCGCAGCCAGGCAAGGCTTCTTTAAGGAGAGGCTATAGTCATGTCACTAGTAGTTAGGGATTGCTTGTGGCATCTACATACACACTCTTTAACGATGATGGAGTTTAAGTGGATTACAAATCAGACATCTCTTTCTACAGTTATCTACACATTAAAAGAGTCTATATAAAAGTTGCCTAAAGACAAGTTAAACAAGCCATTGTTTTCTCTTTGTGGAAAAATGCTAAAATACATTAGACAAAAAAGAATATAGAACCTGGTACTCAAACACAAAGCATTAAACAGTCTTCACAGGTTACGTTATAATGGTATTATGTATTAATTAATTTTCCTGATTAACAAATAAGTTGATTGAGTTGAGAAAGCAAAAACTTGCTCCTGCCAATACAAAATATTAGGACAAATTCATGCCTTAAATAATTACTTACTTCACTTTCAGCAAAATGCCTCTCTCCTTTTAGGCACAGTGAAGATCGTCTCAGTGTCTTCTCATCTCCATCATCAAAAACTATGAGAGGAGGTAAAAATGGAAACTATTGAAGGGTTTTTCAAAGATTAACGTGATGATATAAAATATTTAATTTTCTAAGTGCAAACAGAGCTATTGTTTAAAAAGATTATATTTGAAGTTCATTTCACATTTTATGTTTTCTATCGGACAATTTCAAATATAGAGTATCTTTTCCAATATCTAGCGAAAAAGAAATAATATGCCTGAAATGAAAACATCTTCCCTGAAACAGAAAATACCAAATAAAAATAAGCAGTTAGCATTTCAGGAAGAAACTATTTAAATGCTAATTAACCCTTCTCAATGTGGTAAAGGAAAGGCAAGTTTTCCTGCTGACAGATTTACTTAAGAAACAGAAAATAAGAGCAGAAATTTATATGTTCAGACTGTCCCTAAAAAAATTACTTTTTAAAAATTTATAGCAGGGTTTCTCACCCTCAGCACTACTAACATTTTGGACCAGATAATTCTTTTCCATGGGGGGCTGTCCTGTGCACTGTCGGATATTTAAGGGCATCCCTGGGCTCTAGCCACTAGATGCCAGTAGCTCCCCCTCCCCAGTGGGTGGTGAATTTGCCTCCTTTTGAAAACTCCTTATTTAAAAAAGTACTACAGTGTCCCAGCAAATTTAGTGTAAGTTTATATATACAGAATACATGTATATTTTATGACATAATTTTAGCACATACTCACAAATCATGGGAACAGAGTACCTCCGCTTTAAATAATGTTGCCAGGCCTTGGTTTTAGAAATAGCAGTTTTTGACTAAGTACCAAAGTTAGGTTCTTATATATTATGTGAGACTTCACATTATGTGAGAGGATAAATAACTTTAAGTACATTTTTTTAATGCTGTAACTAAAATACTCAACAATAAACGTGCCACATTTATGAGACTGACAACCACACCTAATTACTATATGGATTTACTGCACAGAATTGCTCAGTCTTGCAACCTACATAAAGTATCTCCTTATGTGTCAAAATCAAATTTTCCCTCACTCTTCACCTGTTTTTTTCTCATCCCACAAAAATATAAACAAAACTCACCGATACTATTTCAAAACTGCCAAATTTTGTCATCACCCAAAAACATTTTACTAGGTGTTTATTCTCATTTCTGACGCCATTAATAGTAAGAATTCTTACCATTTAATAAATAATATTGGGACAATTGGCTACTGATTTGCAAAAAAATATTTGATCATATTTCAGAATGTTCAAAAAATTAACTACAGGTAAAATAAAATGCTATTTGTGAAGCAAAAATAAAGCCATAAATTTAAGATGACATTGGAAAATAAATTTGTAACACTGATGGAAGGATGATCTTCTTAAACTGCAAAGGAAAGACTGACCACATGTAAACTATGAAAATTGACAGTAGTGATAAAAGCAATATGAGAAAAATAAGTGCAACTGAAGTAGCAAAGGCTAATATTCAGAATATATGAAGAACTCACATCCTAAAAACAATAAGAAAAAGAAAACTATCCCCAAGAGGAAACAGGGGATTTCGGAGAGAACATACGCTAGCAATTCAAAAGAGAAAATATACAAATGAAATGATGTTACTGTCAATAAACAGGAAAAGTTGTTTACTCTCGCTAGTAATAATGGGAGGGGCATATTAAAACAAAACTGAGAAAATATTTTTGTCCAGTTGGGCAGAAATTTAAAGATAATTACAATCAAATTTGATGAGAGTTGGAAAAACAAATGTACTCAAACACTGTCCATGAGAGTATAAATTAATACAGTCTTTTAGGAAGGTGATTTTCATTACCTACTCAAGTTTTACAAATACTGTTCACTTCAATCTATGCAGAGTTTTCAATGCATACAATACGGAAATACTAGAAAAATGTACATGTACAAAAGAGGTTTAATCCAGCATTTATTGTACTAGCAATAAAACTGGAACATCATTAGTAAAAACAATTAAGTTATGGTACATCAAATATTGTGAAATACAATATTGCAGTAAAAAGGAATTTCTCTGTTGCACAACATGAATAACACTACTGAAATAACACTATTGAATATGAATAACACTACTGAAATGTACCCTTAAAAATAGTTAAGATGGGAAAAAAATTTTCTCTAAGATATACTTTGAAGTGAAAAAAGCTAGAAATCCAATTCTATAATACATCCACTAAATAATTTCTAATTATGTTATGCACATATTAATGAAATAAAGTTTTTAAATATCTGGAGAGATAAAAACCATTAACAGCAATAACATCTATGGCATTAGGGGAGGAAGTAAATCAAGGAAACTTTACTTTAGTTGCAGCATCTTTGAAAATACATTTTTAAAATAAGATTTATTCCCTTACCTACAGTGTACCAACTCGCATCTGTTAATTTGTTGATAACAGCTTCCTGATATGCACCATCAAGATTCTTCACTTCCACAATAGCTCCAACCTAAAGTATTTTTAAAAGTTAGAAGAACTTTTAGAAGACAAGTAAACAAACCAAAAACTGGCTTTATTTTTTTTAATTGAGTGCATGATGTAAAGAATAAAATAACCACTGATTTGTGTTAAGACACCGGCAGTTTTATCCACCAGTGTCTTTGTACCATCAGTGAAAATGTCAACATAGTAAAAAGGTAAATAACACCTACGTATTGTTATGAAAATGCCATGCCTGTTGTACGCTAACAGGGTTTTGGGAACCCCTAAAGGTCCTCAACTTGAGAACCAGAAGTACTGTGTGTGAAAATTGACTGTCCTTGTCTTACATTACCACTTCTCTTTGAAGAAGGCTGGGGAATAATGGTAGGGATTGTTAAGAAATAGCTTTGAAGTCTCTTTAAGAGTTACAATGTAACACTAATGACAGCTATTTAAAATATTTTCCATTTGATGAAGAAAATGCTGAGTTACATTTATATGGTCTTATAACTATATCAAACTAAAAAGTTTTTGCAGAGCAAAGAAAATTATTAACACAATGGAAAGGCAACCTCCTAAATAGGACAAAATATTTGCAAATCAAAAATCTAATAAGGGTTAATATCCAAAATATATCCACAACTCAATAGCAAAAAACAACAATAACAAACAATACTACCTGAGTAATAATGGGCAGAGGATCTGAATAGACATTTTTCCAAAGAAAACACACAGATGGCCAACAGATACATGAAAAGATCATCATCACTAAACATCAGAGAAATGCAAATCAAAACCACAATGAGATATCACCTCATATCTGCTAGGATGGCATTTATCAGAAAGAAGTGTCAGCAAGGATGTGGAGAAAAGGGAACCCTTGTGCACTGTTGGTGGAAATGAAAATTAGTGCCACCAACTATGGAAAACAGTATGGAGGTTCCTCAAAACATTAAAAATACAACTACTATAGGATCCAGCAACTCTGCTTCTCAGTATTTATCCAAAGAGAATGAAAACACTAATTTGAAAATATATACGCACCCCCATGTTCACTGTAACATTATTTACAATAGTCAAGACATGGAAGCAACCTGTGTACATCGATAGATGAATGAATAAAGAAAATGTGGTGTATATATAATCATTGTTTAGCCACAAAAAGGAAGGATTCTGCAATTTGTGACAATATAGATGGACCCTGAGAGTATTATGTTAAGTGAAGTAAGTTAGAGAAAGACAAATACTGTTTGATATCACTTAAATGTGGAATCTAAAAAACAAAAACAAAAAAACAAAACCCATAGATACAGAGAACAGATTGGGGGTTCCTAGAAAAGGGGTTGGCATGGGTGAAAGGGGTCAAAAGGCACAAATTCCAGGTATAAAATGAAAAATAAGTCAGAGGATATAATGTACAGCATGGTGACTACAGTCAACAATACTGTAAAACATATTTGAAAGTTGCTAACAGTAATTTTTAAAAGTCCTTGTCACAAGAAAAAAAAAGAAAAAAACGTTAACTATGACTGTTAACTAGATTTACTATAGTGATCAGTTTGTAATGTATACAAATATTGAATAATTTTGTTGTTCACCTGACACTAATACAATGTTATATGTCAATTATACCTCAATAAAAATAAAACGTACATGGTCTTTATAGTGATAACAAAATAAACTTGTTCAGAGAAGAAACTTAATCCCACACAATGCCCAAAAGGGGGAAGGAAAATCTGGAGAATTACCAGAACTTTCATTAAATGACTACAGTCAATAAATACATGGTATGATTTTTTAAATTTAATACTCAAGTGGTCTAGGTATTATTTTTATGTGAACTCATAAAAAATAAATTTGGATAAAATATCATCACTTTCCTATAAGAAAAACATTTGCCAAATGCTGACACTTTCTATCAACTGATGGAAATCCACAAAGTGTATTGTAGGGAACAATTCAAAATCCATATACAAAAAAGTCTATAGACAACGGGCCGGCCTGGTGGCTCAGGTGGTTGGAGCTCCACGCTCCTAACTCTGAAGGCTGCCGGTTCGATTCCCACATGGGCCAGTGGGCTCTCAACCACAAGGTTGCCAGTTCAACTCCTTGAATCCTGCAAGGGATGGTGGGCATCACACCCTGCAACTAAGATTGAACACGGCACCTTGAACTGAGCTGCCACTGAGCTCCCGGATGTGGCTCAGTTGGTTGGAGCGTGGGCTCTCACAAGGTTGCTGGTTCGACTCCCGCAAGAGAGGATGGGCTTGCTCCCTGCAACTAGCAATGGCAACTGGACCTGGAGCTGAGCTGCGCCCTCCACAACTAAGATTGAAAGGACAACAACTTGACTGGAAAAAAGTCATGGAAGCACACACTGTTCCCCAATAAAGTCCTGTTCCCCTTCCCCAATAAAAAACTCTTTAAAAAAAGTCTACAGACAAGAAATATATTTTAACTATCTTGAGACCAAAATTTAACATATTTACATATGTCAAAATCAAAATGCTCCTAAGCCTTAATCACAAATAAAAACAATTTTAATAAAATAAGAAAAACCAAACAAGCAAAACAAACCAACTATGCCACAATCAAAGAGGCTGGAACAGAAGAGAAAGATGCTTGAAGATTTTTCTATCCCTTCCCGCACTGAATATTTTTTTGTAGTTGGTACCAGCTGACCTGTGCCAGGTAAACAGGGCAGTCAGGCAGTGAAGAACTATGTTTATGAGGCAAAAACACAAATTAAGGCATGGAGGTGTGTGTTTTCTGAACATTCAGAGGGCACAATGCTTGTTATAGGCTGTGAGTCTATCAGGGTTTTGATTCTGCCATTATTGGCTGCCAGACCTTGGACAGATGACTTTACCTCCTTCAGTTTCCTCTTCTGTAAAGAGCTGTTAGGAGGAATACATAACATAGTATGTGCAAAACACGCAGCACACAGCACTAGCACATGTTAAGTGCTAAATAAATGGTGACTAACGTCATATTATAAGTGTACGTGTTTTTGTCCTTTTGTCCCTGCAAGTGAACTTATGCATGTAACAATTAAAGATGTCACCTACAAAACAGAAATGGTGGAAAGTAATTTTCATAAGATTTGAAAAAAAAAACTCACAAGTTTTAGTCCTCCATAGTACTTACCCTATATGCAAGGTAACAATGCCCTCTGGTTCCAATAAAAAGTTTCAAAACCAACCACAAGAAAACTGGCAGATACATACATCTATCTAAATCTCTGAAAAGTACAGCTTCATCAGTAAAGGACTTTTTAAGCATCTACTGTTCCTTCAATTCTGTTAGCATTTCTTAAAATTCACCCAGCCAAGCCAATGTCCCTTTTCAGACATTCAAAAGGGCCAAGGGGCACCTAGTGGCTTACCCACACATTCCCCTTAGTTTGCTCACTAGCAGAAAGTAAAGCAGCAGCACTTATTTCACTGGCCAATGAGGAAAAATGAATGCAAAAGAATCAAACTTATCTCTGTGTATGAACATGTTCATCACTTTATAACTGCTTAATCACCCCCAAAATGTCTTCTGCCAGAAGTTGTTTCAAAGAATTAAAAGCTCTGAGGGTTATGTTTTTTTCTCACTTTTCACATCATCATGAAACTTACATCACTTAATCTTAATGATGTAGGTGAACTACGACACCTATTAATTCTGGGAAATCCATCATATTAGTAAGTGTAACATGGTGAGACTGAAACAGATGAGTAAATAAAAAGCAATCAATACACTTCCATGATACTCATTTCATTTCTGAACACAGTTAGGTTTTACTATCCTATCAGGTTTTCATGAACATTAAATCTACTTTTTTTCTATAAGTCTCTTTAGAAAGAATTACATATTTATCAACTCAATAACAAAATAGCCAATGAATTAAAAAGAAATGACCAAGCACAATTATAGAAGCATTGGAATGAATAAGGACTAATTAAATTACCTTTAATGGGCCCTTTATGTGGTCATCCTGAACTTCCACTGTTGAAGAATCATGTCTAAATGTTACCTAGAGATTATAAATTTAATTAGTCATGCACACACAAAAATCAAGCAACACAAGTTCATCAATACATTAATTCATTTTTATCATAAGTAATCTAAATAGTTGCCTACTTTATACAAAATCTCAATCCTTAAGTAGAGTAACTGAAATTTTTATTTAAACAGACTAAATTACTTGATGTTTCACATATCGTACTTTATTCAGTACTATTAGTTATTAGTTTAGTTGTGTAATTTCTTTTCCTAAAATATGAGGTGAAAAGAGGTGGAGACCGTAGGCTAGTAGGTACTACAGTTGACCCCTGAACAACGTGGGGGTTAGGGCACCGACCCCTGGCACAGTTGAAAATCCATGTATAACTTTTGACTCCCCCAAAACTTTACTATCAGCCTACTGTTGACCAGAAGCCTTACCGATAACACAGTTGATTAACACACATTTTGTATGTTATATGTACTACATACTGTATTCTTACAATAAAGGAGCCTAGAAAAAATGTTTAAAAATATCACAGAGAGAAAATATTATTTACAGTATTTATTGAAAAAACCCCACATATAAGTGGACCTGCACAGTTCAAACCCATGCTGTTCAAGGGTCAACTGGATATATCATTTTGTGAAGGCCTAGCTTGGTAATAAGCAGTAGCAACAAACATTTAATGAGAGCTAAGCATCAGGCTCAAGCGTCAAACATATAATCTTCACAATAACCTTATTAGGTAGGTATGACTGTTCCCATTTTGTTGCTAAGAAAACTGAAGAACAAAATATAACTAACTGGTCCAAGATCCCAGAACTAGGACATGGTAGAGATGAAATTCAAACTCAGGCAGCCTGGCTGCAGAGCTTTACTATACTCTATATCAGTGTAGAAATCAGAGAATGGGAAACCAGACATGAGGAGAATAAGTTAAAATAAAGGGTTCATGTTTAAATACTTATTAGTTGGTGAAAAACAAGATAGCTTCCAGTATTTGGTACACAAAGAGTTGCTTTTCCTCTACAAAGCAAGAGTTCTTACAGGGATTAGACCATTAACATGGTCTCATTAGATGTGTATGGTCATCAATTTAGGCTCCAGGCTCACAAACCAGCTACGAAAGGAAATGTCCTGTACTCACAGCACCACAGGCATTTCTGTTTCACAAAAGCACAAGGACACTTTATTTAAATCGTGTTTAAGCTTCTGCGTCATTCACTTAGACTGTAGGCCACTTAAGGATGAAGACCAGGTCTTTAACACTAGAGTTTCGATACCTAATATAGTGCTTAGCACATAGCTGATGCTCAATAAATGAAAATAGGAGGTGAAGGGGTGTATCAACAAGTTGTTTAAAAATTTATTAACTATGAACTATGAACAAGTTAAACTGGTCTAGAAATATACCACCAGCTGGTATTCACAAAATAGTCACAGGGAAGTAAAATACAGTATGGGGATTATAGTCAATAATGTCAAGATTATATAGGGTGCCAGGTGGGTACTGGACTTATGGGGGGAATCACTTCATAGGTTATGTGTAGATGCCTGTCCACTGTGCTGTACACCTGAAGCTGACACAGAATAATACTGAATGTCAACTGTAATTAAATACACACACACACACACACGATACAAAGTACAGCACAGGGAATACAGTCAATGGTATTGTAATAGCTATGTATGGTGTCAGAGGGGTAGCAGACTTGGGGGGGGTTATCACTTTGTGAGGGGTATAAATGTCCTATTATTATGTTGTTGTGTATACCTGAAACTAATTAGAAACACTTTTTTAAAAAGAAATATACCATCATATTTGTTAAGAAAATCATTAATTTTGAATTATAAACAGATTTTAGAGCAGCCAAAAAAATTAGCAGTAAGTTTTAGATACCCATTATTTATAAGGCATAAGGTATTTACAAGGCACACGGCTATCAACAGAGGCAGTAGAGACTAACAGTTTTCTTCCTTTCATTAATAGAAAGAACTGGCAGAACTGTTACATGCCTTTTAGCTGGTTCATTCATTACACAGAGACACCCAGCTGAGATTGCAAGTCAGGGCTAAAATCCAGCCTGTGTGCTGCAGACCAAAGCCTGGGTCCTGGAGTATCACTACTGTCCCCCAAAGGGAACACCTTTTTCTAACTGTATGTCAAACTCTGCTAAGAAGGCTCTCGCCCTGGAGGGAGGGCTTTTGTCTAATTCACACTAAGACGTTACATGTGCTGGCAGTAGCCCTGTCTGGAAGAGTGAGAAAACTAATAAAAAGCCTTCTCTTCATCTCTAAGATAGTACTGGCAAAAAAACCAAAAAGTGCTCAGGGAACAGCAGTGTGTGAGGCCCAAACAGGAAATGCCACTCTAAGAGCACTGTGAGAGTTACCCACATCAAACCCTATGAGCTCAAACGCACCAAGCAGGTGACAACTGAAGGTGGGTGGGGACAAAACGAGCATCCTACAAAACTAGCACCCTGAAAGACTTCTCACAATGGTTCTTAACTAGGAATGTAAAGTAGAATCACTCAGCAGTTGTTTTTTTAAAAAAACAAAAACAAAAACAACACACATTCCTGTATAAGGCAGGAAGGAATGCAGGCACGGAAAAAGCTCCGGAAGGGGCTGTGATTCTCTCCACCAGAAGTACACCTTTGTAGTCTGTTTAACTGGTGATGTTTACACCAATGTTAATCTGGATTAGAAACCCCTTGAGGACAGAGATCATCAGGTCATCCTCATATTCCCATCCTCCCTACCTAACAGTGAACCCTACATAGTCTGCCACTCAGTAAATAACTGATAAATGGATATCTACCTTCAAATATTTCACTTGTCCCATATTTCCAACACTGATAATTTACTAAAATGTAAACAATTATATTTCTTTTTCTGAGACAAAACACAAGTATTTTGGAAAGATTTTTCAAGAAAGGTAAAGGATAAGGAATCAACTAGATCTACTGTATTTAATTATCTAAGATACCATCAATTATAAATCACATCTCAATTTCATGGTTAAAATGAGGGGGTGTCTTAAAATTAATAAACTGTGATACTCCTATTCTGCCACTAATTTGCTATAATGGCCTTAGAGAAATCACTAACCTTTTATGAGCCTCATTTTTTTTACAACAAAATTAAGGAATTAAACTACATGACTTCTGAGGTCCTTTCCAGTTCTAAAAATATAAACAACACCAAGTCTTTAGTGAAATGGCATTCAAAAAACCAACTGTACTAATCTAATTTCTGGAATACTCTAAAATGACAAATAATGCTTTTTTTTTTTCAGGTATATTTACAACCACTACTCCTAGAAATTAAACTCACCTTGTGCAGGAAAAAAATTCTTAAATATATTCACCAATTTTAAATATCAAATACTGAACATACATTTCATAAGATCTCCATATACTGTACCTTGACTTTGACAAGCCTTTTTGTTGTCTTGATCTTGGCTTCACAAAAGGCTCCTCTGTATTTAGCACTCACGTCAGTGCCCACTGTCAAATAGGGAGGCTCATCAAGGGCCTAAAAATGCAAATAAATTAGATTTAAACTCTAATTATTTTCCACAATCAAACCGCAGATGGCAGATCCAATCCTGTTATAATTTGTAATGACAATCTATAAAATACTCTAACTTGAAAGTAAGTAAAATATATATAATAAAGTTTATTTAAATGTACCAAATGTACATCATGTAAAATATAATGGCATCTTTTTCTCTATATAAAATACACATGGTCCATAATATGAATTAGCTCAATCACAAGTCTACTATTTCATCCACCCCTCTATCCGCCACCCATTCAAATATTTATTTACTCTATGACCATTTAAAAAGAAGGCAGATCCCTAAATCTCAAAGTCAGAGAAAATTTCTTTTAACATTTAGGCTGTAGCTTGACAGCCACCCAAATTCAGAATAGCTTTATTATATCCCTACCTAGAAAATTCTAAGGTAGAATGGCATTAAGGGGGCAAATCATTTGTATTCAAACTACTGGTAAAAACTATATTAAGAAATCCAATCTGGGGGTGGGAGATGAGGGTAAGGGGGATCAAATATATGGTGATGGAAGGAGAACTGACTCTGGGTGGTGAACACACAATGGGATTTATAGATGATGTAATACAGAATTGTACACCTGAAATCTATGTAATTTTACTAACAATTGTGACCCCAATAAATAAAAAAAAATGAAAAATAAATAGGGGAAAAAAAAAAGAAATCCAATCTGGGAAGTTGCAAATAAAAATTAGCCAAAATTACTAATGCTTTGGGGCACGGGTTCACTATTTACCCTTTCAAGGGTACCCTTCTTAGGCTACCCTGTAGCCTAAATTAAATAATATTTTAAGTTTCCCCACTTGTGATTTAGTTTTTAATAGTCTTAATATAGCTGCTCTGACTTTTTACAATCAGGTATATTTCTGCATTAGATCTGTATTTCTAAAAGAGCTTATATTAATTCCAGAGCCAAAGAAAAATTATGTAAGTGGCTACAGTGTTTTATAAGAAATGCTAATATCCCAGGATGCTCCATCAAAAAGAAAAGGAAGGAAGAATTTGGGAAAATCAGTTTATTGAGTGAACGCCCACTCTGCTTTATCATTTCCCCATCTATTTGTCCAAAGAACTTATTATTTCTCCTATTAACATCTATTATCCTGCAGTAATTCCATAAAATATGTAAGGTGGAAAATGCAGCAAAGAATAATGAAAATATCAATTTCATTTGGATCTTAAAATAAAGTCACCCTTAATAGTTGTGGCTAACATCTAAAAAAAAAAAAAAAAAAAAAAGTATGTTTTAATGCTATGACAAAAGTGCCCATAAATTACATCAAACAATTTTAAGAACTTTTTTTCAAGGTGAGGAGATATCACATAAACCAAGACAAGGGGCTACGGCTAAAAATATCAGGCGGATCTCCTTAATGGCCTTCTCTGTCTTTTATGAAATGTATAAGAAAAGGAACTCAAAACATATCAAGTATATGATTTATAAAGTATACTTAGGAAAATGCCTATATTCCAGTTCATTTATGCCATATGAGAAGTATACCTCATAGAAAAATGGTCATTTCGGCATTACTACTATTTAAATTTGTTCATATCATTAATTAACTACAATTATAACTTCGCACTGCTCTTGCACCTAAAGTTAATAATAAATGCATTTCTACTTTACCTACCTGTGCCTTGGCCCTTAAAGTATAATTTTCCTTGGTCAAAATTTTGGTTAAATTCCAGATAAGCTAGTGGCTTTATTTTACCAAGAATATAAAAGGGACTCACCTCACTTCACCCAAAAATGTAAAGAAAAAATTTAAAAGGTATCAATTCACTTTGTGGTTCAATTGGTATTACATGTCATTACTAGAAAAGCCCAAATGGTGGGGCAGTCTTCACCACCACGGCTCATTATTGTCCACAACTTGCAACCTCTCCCATGAGTACATCCTGCACCTTATTAACCAGTACAATTTTATCTTCATACACAAGCAGTAAGTTAAATTAAGTGAAAACTAATGAGGAACCAGAAATTGCAAAATGCAGAACAAGAAATCTACTAAAAGTTGCACATTTATGCCTACTCAGGAACAGATAAGCGATAAGCTTTTCAGATATTTTTATTATAGAGAATTTTTAACAAAAAGAATAGTAATATAGACTATAGTATACAGAAACCCATGTACATGTTCTTTTCATTAATATTCATATTAAACACTGGCAACATTCCAACTACAGCAAACTATAAATATATTTATTGAGCAGATTTACTCAACTTGAATTGAGAGACAGGATTTTTTTTTTACCTCCAAATTAAGCCCATTCCACATCCTTACTAACATATCCATGTTGACAGAAAAGAGTAATAATTATCTCAAATATTGCGGGGGCAAATTATTATTTAAGGGTAATATTTTCCTTCCTTCAAGCTAGAACACATGGAAAGGAATTAGCAAGGCTTATGAAGAAAATGTCTATTAGAAAAAAACTTGTGAAGAGAAACTGAAGTAAAATGAAAACCTGCTAAAACTGGAATACATTGTTAGAGCAGTGCTAATTTGTTAAAAAGAGCACATGAAAAGCAAATCTATGTTCTGATCTTATTTCTGCCTCTATTATTTTTTGCATCATTTTAGGAAGGTTACTTTTCTGTTCCTAAATTCTCATTAGATAATATAATAATTATTGTTCTGCATACATTTGTTTAACAAGCCTATATCAAAGCATTGGGGTTACATAGACGGTCAGAATGGGACACTTGAAAACACTAGAAGTGTAATCATCTAGAAGTGAAACTGTGCTAACCAAAATATTAAGTGGGAATTTCTACAGAAAAACAAACAAAATCCATTAACTAAATGGTCATATTTGTGTGTGTGGTTTTAGCAAAGCATAAAGCATCACTCATTAGTATGATATGACGTAAGCTAAGAAAGCAGACTAATAGCACAGGCTTTCAAAGCAGAACGACCACATCCTAATTCCAGCTCTATTCCGTACTAACTGGATGAGCCTCTAAGGTAAGCTACTGAACCTCACTACACTTCAGTTTCCACATCAGGAAAATGGGGTCAATATGAGAAAGCATTCAGTTATGACGACCTGAAGGATTTAGCTATTAACAATTACTATTAATATTATAAAACACTCAATGTGGGCAAACAAGTCATTAAACCAATGTATAGTTAGATTTGACACCACACCTTTTTCCTTTTTAAAAGACAAGAGGCAAAACCTCATTTTAAATGACTGCTCATCATAAGTGCGAATTAAAAGTTAAACCACTTTCCTCACTTTTTCAAAAAATGTCAGTACTTCTCAGAATATAGTATTTTTCAGTACTAAATCTAATGAGAAAGTACCACAGGTCTTCATATATATATATATATATATATACACACACACACACACACACACACACATATATATATATATATATATATATATGTATCTTTTAAATGTTATACCTTTTCTACTTCGAGACATGCAGAAATAATCAAAGGTATATATACATATAGAAAAAACATACGTCATAAAAATAGGAAGAACTGTTAAAGAGAGATTAACCTACTGGGAAAGGCAGGGGAATGGAGGGGTATGTGTATGAAAAGATTTTATTCAAAGTCTTCCCGTTTTATAAAAACAGTTCCTTTTTGGTTTATTACAATTGGCATGTATCCTTTGCTTTTTAAAATGTATACTAAGGAACACTTCAAACATACACAAGAGAAGATAGAACTATATTAATAAATCTTCCATATACTCATAATCTGGTTCCCACAATGATCAACTCAGACAATTTTGTCTGATCTATACCCCTACCTATTCCTCCCAAACCCTGATTATTTTGAAGGAAACCCCAGATATAGCACTTCATCAAAACAATAAAAAGAAGTATAATCTGTAGTGATTGGGATTAGGGGTTACTTTGAATATTCTTATTAATACTTTTCTATATTCTCCAGTGTATTTGGAATGACAATATGAATGAGTCAGTATAATATAGTAATTAAGAGCACAAACCCTTGACTTTGATGCTCAGGTTCCTATCTACCACCTAATAGCTAAGTGACCTTGGACTAGGTAGGGCCTCTGTGCCTTAGGATATAATAGTGACTGTCTCACACAGAGAGGACTGAAATGCTACATGCAAAGTGCTTAGAACACAGTGTCAAAAAAGGCTGTTATTATTATTTAATAATCTAGGGGGAAATTGTGAGTTTAAAAAATGTTTCAGCAGATGCCAGTATAATTGTGCATATATATATATATATTATCCCCCTATTCAAGTTAGAAATAAAGTAATCATGAATTCCAGTAGCAAGAAAGGTTAAGTGTTTGTGGGGACACTCAACAAGGAAGTGAATCACAACCCTTTAGTGTGGCAGAAAGACAACCAAGACTATACACCTATTCTGGGGCTACTGTACTTTGGTCCAGTGTAGAGATATATAAAGAACTGTTAGTGAGTTAACTAAGATTCCTCTGACCAATACTTACCCAGGTCCATTTACATGTACACAACCAAAGCAAACAAACAAACAAAAACCACAAAAAAATCTCTCACCTTCTGTTTTTGCTCTGCTTCTCTGATTTTGGTCAATAATATGGACCATCTCAGAGGCTAAAATAAAAAGTTTTTATGTAGCACTTCCATGGAAAAAAGGAAATGAAACTACTAAATTACCATCCCTTTGTTTAGCAAACAGAACAGTTTTCTAGTTGTCAAGGCAACAGCTACCTCACCATTATCCAGCACTGCTTGAACAATTATTTTTCTAGTCAATCTACCAAATGCCCTCACTGGCACCTAAAAGCCACTGAATTCCATGGGAACACTGAAAAAGCATTAAGCGATTTTTAAATTAGCTATTGGTGGATAATAATCCTTTAAGAAGCCAAAATGCCAGGGAAATAAACATGTAAGTGCCAAAATGAATCAGTAATCTCTAATGTGCCTTGGGCTGCAGTACACCAATACATGACACATTTTAGAAAGAGAATAGTTGAAACAATTCTCCAAATGGCTGACTAATGTTGACACTGCCTAGGAAATATTCAGTTATTCAAGACAAATTTTTTAAAAAGCAAAACATGCTAGATGACATTTTATTGAGATAGTTTCCTTAAAAGAGTAAACATTCAAACTGGTTACTAAAGCAGTGCCAATGCAGCCAGAAGAATTAGAAAACAAGAGTACTAAATTTGATGCTAAAATCCTCAGTAAACAAATGTACTTAAACACACAAATAAATCTATAAAAACAACCTTTTTTATTTAAATGATTTTTTTTTTAAGGAGGGCGCGGCTCACACTGGTCCATGGGAAGATCAAAGCTTGGTGCTACCAGCACCACGCTCTAACCAACTGAGTAACCGGCCACCCCAAAAACAACCTTTTTGTATATGACACTCTCAGAAGCATAAAACCATAATGGAGATAATTCCAACAGATGAATGAATAAAACATACTCATACCTATATACCAAATGGTATATGATTTAAAAACTAAGTTTAAAATTAAGATGCATAATTTATAAGATATACGAAAAATGAATACACTGAGGAAATAAACTGGACAATTTACTTCCCTGTCTTCCTTTTCCTGGGGTACTGAGGACACGGGGTCGTGTGGGCTCAGGGCGGGCTAAGGGTGGAGGTGGCACAAGAGTTAAGGGGCAGATGATGGTCTACGAGCACGGAAGAGTTTGGAGGAGCCCTGGGGACGCATTGCAGTCCCTGCAGCTGAGGACACGGTGGAAACTGAGCAGGGATAGGAGATGTGCGGCACCGCTGGAAGACTTACACTGACCAAATAAGTAAACTGACAGCCCAAATAAGAAACTAGACTGAATATTCTCTATAGGGCCATGTTTTGCACTGCTAAAGAAATTTAAAAGGAAGGGAGGGGAAAAATGATAAAGAAGTCTAAGGTATTGGACTGGAGTTAGAAAGATGAATTCATGGTTGTATAATACATGAGGTGTGATCAAACAATACAGTCAATGTTTAAATAAAAAAAAATTTTTACAGTAAAAGACACATTGCCATTAACCCCCCTCAAAATACTCCCCTCACTTGGAGCACACTCATCCCATCCTTCTTGCCACTTTCTGAAGCAGTTCTGGAAGTCCTCTTTCATGAGTGTATTTAGTCGTGCTGTCGTGGCTGCCTCGATGTCCTGAATCATTTTGACTTTGGAGAAGAACCACGAGTTACATGGTGCCAGATCCGCTGACTAAGGTGGGTGAGGACACACCATAATGTTTTTATTTGACAGAAACTGCTGTACCAGAAGCGATGTGTGACATGGAGCATTGTCATGATGGAGGATGATTTACCGCACTTTAAAACACACCTTCTCTCAACCATAGCTCACACCCTACTGACTGCACCGAACAAGCTGAAACCTGTCACACACTGTTACTAAGGTTCAATGCGCTGCTTCCTGTATTGAAGATCCCTGCCTTTCAATTAGATGGCACTAGGAAGCAGCATTCACTGTATTTTTTCATCACAATGGAAAGGCTCCGCGTCACACATCGTTTCTGATTCAGCAATTTCTGTCAAATAAAAAACATTACAGTGTGTCCTCATCCTCCGTATTCCCTGGATCTGGCACCGTGCTATTTCTGGCTCTTCCCCAAAGTCAAAATGAACGTGAAAAGTATACGTTTTGAATCGATTCAGGACATCAAGGCAGCCACGACAGCACAGCTAAAGACATTCATGAAAGAGGACTTCCAGAACTGCTTCAGAAAGTGGCAAGAATGATGGGATATGTGTGTTCAAAGCAAGGGGGAGTATCTTGAAGGGGATTAATGGCAATGTGCCTTTTACTGTAATAATTTTTTTATTTAAACATTCACTGTATTGTTTGATCACACCTCATATATACATACACACAGAAAAATGAACAAGTAGTAACAGATGTATATGTGCATAGATACTTGTGTCTCTGTGTGTGCATATATACACATTCATATACTTTCCTAACTGTCCACCAAGAAGGTCTAAGAGCAACTGACAGGCCAGTAACAAAGAGCATAGTAATGGTCTATATCTTGATTTCTAAATCCCATCCCATGTTAAAAGGAACCAGGAGTCCGTGGAGAAACGGCTGATTTCAAAGTTGGGCAGGGAAAGTACAAGAAGAATCTGAAACATCTTGTGCCAGAAAGTAAGGAAATGCTCAAAGAATAATGGTGACATTTCAAAGGAAACAGGACCCACCTTGAAGGGGCTCCTCCTGGTCAAATGGGGGGAAACTTTGTGCATCAAAATAGGTACTGGTTGTCCTATTATCTGGTTAGGGATGTAAACATATGTCAAAACTGATTGAATTAAGATGTGTGTATTCCACTGTAAGTAAATTATACCTCAGTCTAAAAAATGATAACAAACTACCACCCATTCAATAAAACTGGCATCCATGAGTCCATATTGACAAATGAATGAATAAATGTTGAATAAATAAATAAATGCAGAAAAGGGAAAGTTCTTCATTCTAACAAAATGTTAGTAAATGTAGCAGGAATGACGGAAACAGAGAATCATCTTTTGGCAACCATCATAAAGATGACTGATCCAGAGTTGTCAGCAGATGCTGCACTGATGAGTGGAAGTTTGATGAGAACAGGACGTTGGCATCATCCTGAAACCCCTCTCAATTCTCAGTGGTGGGCATGTGATGCCCAAGGACCAAGGGGCGTCCTTTCTGTGCTGTGCCTCCCAAGAGTGACTCTGACAATGAGAACAATTAGAGAGGGTTGAAATTACCCTACAGAACGTAAGGTCTGTATTTCTTAAAACTCTAAAGGACATGAAATATAGGAAACACTGGGAAACAGTTTTAGACTGAAGAAGTCTGAAGAGGCACGATAATCAATGCAACGCTTATTCCTGGATAGAGAATGGACCAGGAAGAAAAGAGACATTATTAGGAAAGCTGGTGACATTTGAAAGGGCTCTGTGGATAAGATCGGTATTGTTATACCAATACTGATTTCCTGATTTAGAGAACTGAGTTGCAGGGTAGGAAAAAAGTGTCCTTTTTGTTGGGAATTATACACTGAAGTATTTAGTGGTGACAGGACATCATGTCTGCAGCTTGCAATCAAAAATTCTGAAGATAATGATAACTGGTATACACACACACACACGGATTATATTAATTCTCTGCATTATAAATTTGAAATTATTTAAATTATTTTTTAAAGTACTATATATTTATTGGCCATTTGCATATCTTTCTCTATGAATTGCTCATTTATGTTCTTTACCCATCTGTCTGAATTATTCATTTTTTAAACTGGATTATAAAAGTTCTTGTATAGTTTAAAAAAAAAAAAAAAATCAACCCTTCCTCCACAAACACAATATCTTCTCTGGATGCTACCTGTATTTCCTAACATTTCTCCTAAAATTTAAGTTACTGTAGGGGCTTAGACCCACATCTATTAACCGTAGAGATGCCTTGTATATTCTCAGATATTGACAGAGGGTGTCTGCCTATTCCTAGAAATTTAAATGACTCAGAATTGACATTCTAACTAGAATCTTCACCATTAAAGAAGAGAGAAATGCACTGGGAAAGATATTTATTAAGTACCTACTGTATTAAGGACATTGTTCTAACGTGCCAAAAAAGCAAAGGCACTTTCCTCATATAACACAAAAGCAGCCAAATAATTTTGCCATCAAAAGAGGTTAATCTTATTTGTTATCTTGCTAGTTAGGTCAAAACCTTAAATGCAAATGAATCTGCTTTAGGGTAACATCACTCTCATAGCAGACCCCACTTATTGATAATATTTAAAGTTTAATGATCTGGAAATGAGAAGGACGTAGAGGTGCAGCCAGTTAACAGATCAGAATCACAAAGAGAAATCAAACTGACACTGTTACAGTTTATGTCTAGCTGGACATGTTAGTAATGTCTACTGCATGAATTAGAAGGCATTAAGTAGAACACTCTGAAATGTCACAACACAAGTCACTACGCATGCATCTAGAGAAGATTTTCTAAAAGTTTGCTTGATTACCAAAAACAATAATAACCCTTAAAACCCCCCATCAACCAAGTTTTTTATAGATAACGTGAAAATAACAGTGTATTTTTGTTTTATTGCCAATAAAAATAATAGTAAAAAACTAAGGGGAAAAAATCAGATTCACAGAAGCATCTTTCTTCTCAACAGGACTATTAGAATACCATTCCAGACATTTTCCACTGGCAAAATAACCAACCAGACAGATACGTGATGCAGTTTGATCAACTACTCCTACGTATTTCACTGTAAATTTTTATTTTTCACTTAATAAAGCCTCAATGTTCTTCCATATCTTAAATTTGATTTTATAAAGCGATTGCTCATTGCTGCATAGTCTTACCTGTGCTGCACCAACCTTTATGTACCCCTTTCTTCATGATTGTAGAAGAGGGAGACTACGTAGGGAAGGAGAGAGAGGATGAATGATACAGAGGATGACGAGACAGGAGGAAAGACAGGTGGAAGGCAGGGAGCAGAAGCAGAAAGAATAATGAGGAAGTAAATGCTGTGGGCTTGGGGTTTCAGTCTTGGTTCACTCGCCAGGTCTCCAGACACAGCCACTCGTATTTGGTGTCTGACTGCAGAGTGGTTACTGTCTACTTGAATTGCTCAATATACAGACTAAGACCTGGCAAATTTAAAAATTCTCTGGCTTTGGAACCAAAGAGATTGCTATTCATATACTAAGTCATTTTTTTTATCTTGGGGTATGTCACCCCACCACTTTGATCTTTGGTTTCTTTGTAGGTTGGCAATTTATCTTGTAGGGTTTTACAAGACATCTCACAACTTTTAATTAAATTAGGTAGTATATTTAGTCTTAAGGAGACTGACAGGTCCTGACTAAGCCCTCAGCAAATACTAGATTAAACCATACAAAACTGCTATTTTTATAGATCAAAAAAGGACAAATATTGGCAATTTTATACAGTTCAACCTAACACTGGTTTTCCGCTTTTCTTTTAAGCGGCTGGGAAAACCACAGACCAACACCACGGATAAGTAACAGTACACCTAAGTGTACAGTGCTGTTCCACAATGGCTCAGACCGCGCTCCTGCTCGGCTGCCCACGAGCAAGCCCAGCCTTGCAGTGCTAATCACTCTCGCCCCCAGGACTCCACCTCCCGTCTGGGTATTTCCTCCTGATGCCTGAGGCCTGGGCCTCTCACTGAGCTCTGGGTCCTGAGCAACCTACACTGGACCCATTACACCACTAATGGAGCTGTGGCTATTTTTTCCCACTTTATGGCTGTCTGGCCCACCAATCAAGTTTTCATCCTGTTTTATATCCTCAATAATATAACCTTGAAAAAAGCCATAGAAAAGAAACAGTCATCTTTGATCACCTATCCATTACTTATATTGGCTTTGCTTATCCCACATGGATACAAACAGTGTGTAAAGGTGAACACCTCACACTGTATTTCAATGATTTGTAACTGTCTTCTCTCCTAGATTGAGCAACTTAAGGCAGAAATAGCATTTAATTCATCTTCGGATGCCCCAGTCCTACAATTATACCTACATACTGAAGGAATTCAGGAAACATTTATTGAATCAAAGAAGTTAGATAATAGTTAAGTCCTGCTAAATGACATTTCTCTTAAGGTAAAAGTATTTCTATTTCAAGAACACCTTATATTGGGAGGCAGCTTATATTGAGGTCAAAAGCATCAGCTCTGAAATCAGAGTAGCTACAACACAACACAAGTACCTACAAAGAGTGATATTAAAGAGAATAATACAAGTGAGACTTTTTAATGTCTTATGTGCTTGTGTGCATATTTTAGGGATTTTTCCCCCCTGGGTTTTTTGTATTGTTTTGTTTGTTTGTTATCCCCCCACGCTCCCAATCACCATCTCAGTATCTTTCAAGTTTTTAATGGTGGCATCAAACGGCTTTTACTTGGCCATTACTACCATAGCACATCATGCTAAATGGAGATTCTATTAGTTACTGGGGATATCTATTCACTTAGGACCAAGAGAAATAATTTCAGGATAGGTATAGAGAAACATACTTAAGCCAAAACTCTCCATATGCACCAAGTTAGCTTACTGCTAAATCACACTGGTGGTTTTCTAAGTCACCAAAATTACTGTTATATCAGTCAATATCCAATAGTTTCATGTTTGAAGAACTGAGTATTTCCCTTTTCCCACTGCAGTTATTTAAGTAAATGAACACAAGGTAGGTCACACAATATACAGGAATATATAACAGGGCCACCAGGGCACCCAACTCTGCCTTCTTTCAATGGGCTCTGAGAACTAGACTCAATTTCAAGGCATTCTAACAAAATAGCTTATACTAGACTGTTCATCAGACCTAGACATTTAAAAAAATTATACTAATCAAACAAGAAAAAAGGTTGCTTATCAACCTAGGGATCCCATGTGGATCAGAACATTTTCAGAATTTCATTATCAAACCTGCCCTGCCACCTACTGAGAGAACCACGCCCACCTTGCCATCAGCTAAACTCTGCCTCCTTAGGCTTCTCTGACCCCACTGAGGTCATGAAAAATATTCCAACAGCATCCCCTTCCATCAGTATTCCCAGCTGGAAGGAAAAGCCCTTCAATTCTAGCATTTCACTTGCTAATCCATTTCCCCCAAGAAAATGTTGAAGAGAGAATCCACTGTGATCACCCAGGTGAAATCATAAATTCCAAGTGGTGTGGAGAGGATTCACTGAAGACACAAAAATATGGAGTCTTGTATTTATTAATCTTAAAAATAGGTAAGTAAGCTTTTCTAATAAGTATTTCTCATGCTGATCTACGTGACCATGTGTCCTGTGAACACATACATCCTGAGGGAAAAGGGGCAGGTGCACAACGCACAAGGGTTGCCTTCATCTGTTCACTCCCTCAGCAGATCGTGCTAACTAAATGTGTCCATATAGGTGACTTTTGCAGATTACACTACTCTTGTTTACATGAGTTTATGGATTATATTATAAACGAGAAATGCAGTTCTCAAAATGTGCTCTCAGGACATCATCATCAGTATCAACTTGTTAAAAATGCAAATTCTCAGGCCTCACTCTAGACATCCTGAATTAGAAACTCGGGGGGAGATAATCAATCTATGCTTTAATGAACCTTCGAGGAACTCTGATGCGCCCACAGTTTAAGAACCTGTGACCCAGAGGTTATCTTTCTAGTTAACTGGGAACTTGTTAACAGATATACTCAGCAACTCAGAGAACTTCCATTTGGTTCCCTGACCCATGTAGTATGAGGTATTATGGTAGCGATGGCCAAAGTGAAAGCCATAGGAGTTGAAAGATGTCAAGATGGTGATAATGAAAAAAATATTTAACATACACACGCAATTAAGTCAATAAAAACAGACTCATGTAAAATAAATCAGAAACTAAGAAAACTATCAATGCAAACAATAAAGACTGAGAAAAATGAAAAGCTAATACTTCTCTCGAAAGGAGTTCATACCGCGCCTGACTGCTATTTTTGGCCTGCTTGTGAGGTTGGCCCTTGGATATCATCTGGGAACTTACGGGAACCTGGATTTCAGGAGGGTTTCTACAATTAACTGATAAGAATGGGTCACTGCCTAAACTGTGTGTACAAACAATACAGTTTATGCTGAACGCCTACCTTCATTCTCAGAGTTGGAAATGTGGGTATAGGCCAGGCATGTGGTGCCTCTGTGACCAGCCGCCAATAAAAACTTTGCGTGCTGAGTCTCTAACAAGCTTTCTTTCCTTTGGCAACATCTCAGATATGTTGTCACAATTCATCCCGTGTGACTGTACTGGGAGAATACTCTGGAAGTTTGCACCTGGTTTCCCCCAGACTTCACATCAAGCATCTTCTCCTTTTGCTGGTTATGCCCTGTATCCTTCTGTTGTCATAAATTACAGCGTTTACAACTATACATGGAGTCCTGCGAGTTTTCTTGCGAATTACCAAAACCTGAGGGTGGTCCTGAAATTGCCAACACCTTCTCTTACTTCTAATACGAACTCTTCGACAGTCACATAACAGGGTTAAAAATACTGACAATACCATCAAATCTGACATGGTTATATTATCTGTATTTGACCCATTAATAGAACATTTTCATGTTATTTTCTTTCCATTGTCTTAGTCTTTTTACCATAGCCAGTAAGCAGAACTTGAATCACATGCCCAACCGTGGCCAGTGAAGGGGAGGGCAGCTACACTGCCAGTCCATGAAGGGAAACTGGCCTGCTGTCACCAAATGAAGGCGGCATACATGCTGGGAAGGCCCACACAAGACACATATGACCACTAAAATCAGGCTATTTGGCAAACACAAAGTTTATTTCAAGCATATTGGGGAAGTACCTCAAAGAAGTCATGATCTCCCACAGTTCAAACTTAGTTACAGAGAGTCCTGAGTAACTTCTGATGGTTAGTTTGTATGTTGTTGAGACATAAATAGAGAAATGGTTTCCAAAGTGAGCATGCCCCCTCCAAAAAGTCAGACTGTGCAGCTTCCCATAAGCCTGACAATTTGCCATAAGGCTGCTTCTCATCACTGCAACTCAACATAGCATGCTTCAAGGGGAGCAGGAGTTATTTGTTAAACAGTGGTTAGCAACTCTAGGGAGGGGTAATAATATCTAATAAAAATCTATTCCTCATGTCATTTAAAAGACCAAGGAGAAATGCTAGAAATATTAGATCTATAAATAAAAAATTAATACTCGTATTTTACTTTTCATAGACATTAGTGGCATATTTGAAGGGATTAAAATCATCAAAAACACAATCACTATGTAAAGCATAATGAATCGTCTCTAGTGAGTCCTAGTTAACCCAGTATTTACTTGGTCTGCCCTGTGATATCGTGTGAAAACTGTTTACAGCCCTGACTTTGCTTACTTATATCCTCAACAGACGAAGTTTTTACATGGTCTAGTAAACCCAAGATCTTTAGATTTTATCCATCACTGCTGACTCTAACTCATAGATTCTGCTACAGGGTACTTCAGAAGACACAATAAGGTAAAGGCAACTATCTGTTCGGTAGACTTTGGGATAACAGTATATAAATTTAGTCAGTGCAAAAATCAGTTTCATGGGTGAGTCCGATTTTGGAAGCACAAGTAGATAAACCAAAGTGCTATGGACAATAGATGAAAACTACTATACATACAGGAACAGTTAAACTGGAAGCCAGAAAACTTTCTGTAGGTCTCTGAAGACCCTGCAATTAAAGACAATTTTCAGAGAATATGAACATATATATAAAATAAAGCTTGTGCTTTTAACAGACCCAAAAAGTTTAAGAATTCCTACTGCATTATGGTTTTTCATAAAGGTTACCTGATTAAAATGGGAGAAAGTGAGAGAGAAAAAAAATACTTTGAAGCAAGATAAAAAGATTTAACCAGATGTGGAAATATTTACTGCCTTAGGTATTATTATTATTATAACAAAATGATATATTAGATGCACATCTTTCAAAACACAAGAAACAACTCTGTAGGTAAATAGGAAAAGTACTATTAACCACTGGTATAAATAAGCAAACAATGGCAGAACCTAATTGATTTGAAGAACACAACTAATTAGAGGCAAAAAAGCACTTAAAGCCAGATTTCTATTCCATGTTATTCCATGCTGCCGATCAGGTAGTAACAACTTATCATCCTTTGAATATCTACCTATAACTAATATATAAACGGATCTACCCATTCAGGAGCCAATGTTAAAAAATATTAAAAAGAAAAATTAGTTACAAACTATGTTAAATATATATTTATGTAAAAACTTAAAAGGATACACTAAAATGTTAATAGTAGTTATCTCTCAATGTTTGAATTATAAATCAGCTTTCCCTAATATTCTAGATTTTCCATATTTCAATACTTTTTTTTTTTGTTTTTTGTTTTGTAAAGGAAGATAGTATATTAGTTTTTTTGTAAAGGAAGGCTGGAGAAGAGGTTGCAGCTCCCGAGCGGGAGGAGGACCCAAATGGGGGGTGCCTTCAATAAGTTTTTAATGACCAAAAACTGTTTAAAATCAAATTAAAATATTTATTATTATAGTTATTAATATTGAACATTAGTACTTAATGTTTACTTGAAGGTACTGATGTGTAGGACACTATTTAAAAAAACATTACTAGCTTCTTTTTCAGCCAAGATGGAGAAACAAGCAAATGGATTCACTATCCAGCCTAAAACAAAAAAAGTACAGCAAAGTACTGTAAACAATGATTTTCAAGTCACTGGACATCAGGACAAAGATCCCTAGGACACAGAAAAACAATGAGATGAGTATAACTGCCTCTAACTGCCCCAGTTTACCTTGAGAGTTACCATGCCATGGCACAAGATGAGAGAATTGAGGCAAAAAGCCGCAAGACTCACTGCACTGAAGCAACAGGCAAGAGTCTGTGGAGACCAAGGTCGTTAGATTTCATAGAACAAAGAGGAAAAGGCTGCACAGAGAGAGAACCCTGGAGATCTGCAGAGGACTCCCCTCGAGGATTCAGTAGAGGACTTAGCACAACTACCCAAGGCCATGTGAAAGAACCAGCAAGGAGGAGGAGGACAGTATGTGGTGTTTACACAGGGCCAACAAACTTACTTGTTTCTACCAGCCACACTAAAGATGCATAATTTATGGGGCACTGGGTAGCATACTCAGGAAGATTTTGTCTTAGTAGTGAAGATTAGCCCTTGTCTGAGTACTGTCCTTGCCTGCCTAACAAATTTTTAAAG
Source organism: Rhinolophus sinicus (assembly GCF_057876585.1). Taxonomy (NCBI): domain Eukaryota; kingdom Metazoa; phylum Chordata; class Mammalia; order Chiroptera; family Rhinolophidae; genus Rhinolophus; species Rhinolophus sinicus. The sequence continues at coordinate 47,079,957 of NC_142506.1, forward strand.
CAAGACTGAAAACCATGACTGTTTCCAAATACCTACATCAGAAGGAAAAGCTCAAGAAGATTTATGACTACAGATATATCCAGCACCCAACATGGCAAAATTTACAATGTCTGGCATCTAAATCAAGATTACCAGGCACGCAACGGGGTAGGGAAACAATGAGAATAATCAATCACTCAAAACTGATCCAGAACTGTCACAGATGATGTTAAAATTAACACCTAAAGGATATCAAGTACTTAAAAACGTCTGGATATGAAAACTACCGTGTTTCCCCGAAAATAAGACCTAGCTGGACCATCAGCTCTAATGCGTCTTTTGGAGCAAAAATTAATATAAGACCCGGCATTATATTATATATTTTATTATATATTATATTATATATTATATTATACCTGGACTTACATTAAAATAAGACCCGGTCTTATATTAATTTTTGCTCCAAAAGACGCATTAGAGCTGATGGTCTGGCTAGGTCTTATTTTCAGGGAAACACTGTATGATGTCGGAGATGAAAAATACACTAGATGAGGAAAAGATTAGTGAACTTGAAGACAGAGTAATAGAAACTATGCAAAATAAAGCAGAAAGAAAAAAACCCCTACCTGTAAAAAATGAAGAGCATCAGGGAGCTGTGACACAACTTCCAACAGCCTAATATACATGCAATTGGAGTCCCCAAAGAAAAAGAAAGGGGAAAACAAAAAAATAATTTTTGAAGAAATAGTCTGTAGTTAAAAACCTTCCCACAAAGAAAACTTGAGGCCCAAATAGCTTCACATGTGAGTTCTATGAAACGTTTAAAGAATAAATAACTTCAACACAACACAAACTCTTCCAGCAAATCTAGGGTCTACAAAGACCAGAGCAATGCCTGTGCCACTGATCGATTGCTCGCCAAGTGCCAGGCATTACGCAGAGGAATGACACCATCTGATTATGTCTTAGATCTCTGTCGTTGTCATGTGGAAAATGGACTCCAAGAAAACAAGACAGAATCAAAGAGATCAGTCAGGAATCTCTTGCCATAATCTAGAATGAGATATAAGGTAGGGATAGAGAGAGAAGGACTAACTAGAGACATTTTTATATTCAGAGACTAACTGAATAAAGGAATAAAGAAGAATTTCATCTTTTTAGAATTTTACCTTTTTCCCTGTCACTGCTGAGTCCTATTTCGTAAGAACATATCTGATCATGGACCAGTAAACTAAGAAAACTAAACTAGAGAGAGATCTAGGCTGCAGGAGAGGTTGCAGAAGCAAAAGGGGGAAGACGAGAGAAAATTCCAGATGAGTCTACGGGGAAGAACAGCTCTGACTATGTTTACTATCTTGAATGTATTAGAAACTACTAGTATTCATGGTGGTATATGGGAAAGGGTCTACTTATTTTTATTCTTGTATATTTGCCCTGAACTGACGAAGATGCATCACATCAAGCAAATTAATGCCTAATTACCAGCAAATTTATACACTATATTTTTATTCTCTACCTAGTGATTCAACTGCCAGCCACTATTCTCATTAAGAACTGTTAAATGACCTGACAAAACGACATCTTATTCTCATATGAATTCTTGGTCCCCCAAATTTAGTTTTCTTTCATCACACAAATTAATACATGAATTCATTTGCTTTATAAAAATACAAAAGAGATAAACATAAATGCTGTCGCCCTTCGTCTTCTCCTCTCCTCACATTTCTCATCAGCACTATGGTCCCCTATTGAGGGTACCCTTCCGATTTTCTTTCTCTGCATTTACAGGGATCGGTGTACAAAAACAACAGAGTTTCACTGCCAATGTATGTTTAAAATGTATATTTAAAATTAGCTTTGTTATACAATTCATGAATATATTATCCTTGTACAAATAATGAAGCATTAAAAAAAGTCCTAAATTAACACACCCAATCCCAAACCCTTCCCATTGGTATTCATTTATCATTTTGGCATCTGTCCTACCACAAAATTTCTTCCCAGATTTTTCCATTTATATACATGCATATGTATCTATATATAATATTTCTGTGAATATATTTTTTACATAATTGGTACTATATTTAATACACTGTCTTTCAACTTTTCCTTTTCCCTCAAAAATGTTTCAGAGAGCTTTCCAATTAGTAAACACTATCAAATTATTTTTGTGGTATAACCATTGTAGGAATTTACCATGGTTTGTTTAGCGTCTTCTCCACTAATGATATTAAGTGATTTCTAGTTTTCCATCATTACAAACAAGGCTGCAATAAACATATCCATAATGCTTCCTGGTGCACCTGTACAAGTGTTGCTCCAGAGCAGATACATGTCAATGGGAGAACACAGAATATATACACTTTTTTAATTTTAAGAAATAATGCAAATTCTCCAAGAATTTCTAAAGTATAATTTTGGTGCCTTCAAGACCAATACAAAATGAAACAAACAAGATTCTTATTTACAGGGAAGGGTTCTATTTTCAACCAAAGTTTTCCAGTACAGAAGAGTTTAACAGTCTGGTATCTTGAACACAAATCAATATTAATTTCTTCACCAGTTACCAGTAATACAGTATCTTAATAGTCCTGGAAGATGTATGTATTCAATTTGATAACTATCAAAATTAAAAACACATATAACCTCAGCCCCAGGAACATACACCAACATTTATCCAGCAGATATTGTTCATGTGTGAGATAGCATATGTTCAAATATATATCCTCACAAATGAAAATCAGTAGATCTGGCTAAATCTCTAATTTAATTCAAAATGGTAATGAGTTATGACCTTGGAAGGATATTCAATAAGTATACCTCACTTTAAGTAGCAAAATAACTCAAAGTTCTGAAGCTATTAAAGAAAATATTGATAAATTCAACCAAAAACATCTCTGGATGGCAAAAACAACAAAAAAATACCTATACAAAGCAAGCAAATCCAAATCCACATGACAAATCCTAAAAAAATTATTTGTAATCCATATCACTAACAAAGAATTAATCTCCCCCATATAAAGAACACCTGGAAGTTAATAATTTTTAAAAAGACTAACATTCAACAGAAAAATGGACATATTATAGGAAGAGGTATTTGACATAGAAATACAAGTGGCTCTTAAACATGAAAAGATGTTTAAACTCATACATAAGAGAAACACAAATAATAACTACTCCAAGACATTTTCCACTGTCAGATTGGCAAAAGTTCAGAAGTCTAGTAACATAGGCTAGTAAGATTTAGAAAAACAAGTAATTATGTTGGTGGGGAGAATGTGAATCTCTATAACCTATATAGAGAAATATTGGTAATAATTATCAAAATAAAAAATGCATATACCCTTTAACCAGTAACCCTACTTTGGGGAATTTATCCTACAAATACTCTCTAGCACATGTATGAAATAATGTATGTACAAAGTTACCACATCTCAGAATTGTTGCAAAAGCAAAAGGTCAACAACAACCCAAAAGTCCACGGAGTGCTTAAATAAATTACATTACATCTGAAGAACTGATTAGTATAGAGCTGTAAAAATAAATGAGATCGGGGGTTGCCTGGGGTTGAAGATGGGAGCGAGGTTTGACTGCAAGATGGGCAGGAGCCAACTTTTTGGGGGTGAAAAAAATGCTCTAACACTGGATTGTGGTGATGAAGGCACAACCCTATACATTTAAAAATTGATTGATTTTTACATTTATACTGGTTTAATATTTGGTGTAAAAATTATACCTCAATAGAGTTGTAAAAAGAACACACAAATGAGGGCGTTCTCCATGCACCGATATAGAAACATCTCCCAAATGTGCTGTGACAAAAATGTAAAGTGCAGAATAGTAAGTATGATTTTAAAATTGAAGGTAAAAAAGAGAATAAGAAGGTAAACTTGTGTTTGCTTTTCTGTGCATAAGTAACACCTGAATGATACACAAGAAACAACAGTAAGTACCCTGTTTCTCTGAAAGTAAGACCTAGCCGGACAATCAGCTCTAATGCATCTTTTGGAACAAAAATTAATATGACCGGGTATTATATTATATTATACTACATTATATATTATATCCAGTCTTATATTATAGTAAAATAAGACCGGGTCTTATATTAATTTTTGGTCCAAAAGACACATTAAAGCTGATTGTCCAGCTAGGTCTTATTTTCGGAGACACACGGTATTATCTGTGCAGAAAGAAGGGAAACACAAAACTGGAGGGAAGAGGTAGGATGAAAGGTTTCTTACTATGTTCCTTTATACTTTTTTTTAACTTTTCAGTCATGTTGAGTATTTTTTTTCATGTTGAGTATTTTAACTATTTGAAAAACTAAATTAAACAGGTATTTGGGGGATGGCCAGTTAGCTCAGTTGGTTAGAGCACGATGCTTGTAGCACTGGGGTTGTTGGTTCAATCCCCACCTGGACCAGTGTGAACTGCGCCCTCCACAACTAGACTGAAACAACTATTTGACTTGGAGCTGATAGCTCCGAGGAAAACACACTTAAAATAAATAAAAGTTTAAAAAAACAATTGTGTTGTTAAAAAAAAAAGATATTTGGACTTCAACAATATGGATATATCCTCTAATATGACTGCTTCAACATTTCACTGCATATTATATCTGGTAGAATTTTGCAATCATCCTGATTGTGCCCAACTGTCTGCTTTAGTGAACAGTTGCATACACCTCCAGGAACCTTGCATCCTCAATGTACCAATAAAGGCTCTTGGAAATTCCAAAATTTCCAGGTTGTATCTACAGTGACACCTGGAAGCACCAAAAAAAAAAAAAAAATCTTTTTTTGTTAAATCACATGACCCAGTTTGAGGTTGGGGAAGTAGACTCATCCATAATGTACATAAAACTTCAAATTTTGACTTTTTAAATTTTTACTGGGCAAGATAAATTTATACATCTATTTGTAGGTAACAGTAACAGAACAGGTACAAAGTGAACCCCAAAGTCTCTGCTGGGCAGAAAAACAGGAAATGAGCACTTTGGACATACACTTACAGACTAGAAAAGCTGAAGTAGAAATAAAACTGTCAAGAAGAAAGCTCCAAGGAAAGGTTGTAGGCTCAAATGAATACAAAGCTCATACAGTACACTCCTCATATCTATACGGCTATACTACCCTCTCCTCAGAACCCACAGGGCAGCAAATCTAGGATCTACAAAGACCAGAGCAATGCCTATTCTACTGATTGCTTACCAACTGACAGGCATTAAGCTTTAGTAATGTCCCATTTAATCTCATAACAACACTATGAGACAGGTAATGTTACCCTTCGTACCGAAGTAAAGGAACAATGAATCAACACACAATTAAATGTCAGAATCAAGATAAAAAATATGTATGTTGGGGCCGGCCCGGTGGCTCAGGCAGTTAGAGCTCCATGCTCCTGTCGGTTCGATTCCCACATGGGCCAGAGGGCTCTCAACCACAAGGTTGCCAGTTCGATTCCTCGAGTCCCGCAAGGGATGGTGGGCAGCGCTCCCTGAAACTAAGATTGAACACGGCACCTTGAGCTGAGCTGCCGTTGAGCTCCCGGATGGCTCAGATGGCTCAGTTGGTTGGAGCGCGTCTTCTCAACCACAAGGTTGCCGGTTGGACTCCCGAAAGGAATGGTGGGCTGCGCCCCCTGCAACTAGAAAATGACAACTGGACCTGGAGCTGAGCTGTGCCCTCCACAACTAAGACTGAAAGGACAACAACTTGACTTGGAAAAAAGTCCTGGAAGTACACACTGTTCCCCAATAAAGTCCTGTTCCCCTTCCCCAATAATCTTAAAAAAAAAATCTTAAAAAAGTCTTTAAAAAAAAAGAAAAGGAGAGAGGAAGATAGGGCCAAATAAAGTCTAGCTACTTAATACAGCAAACAGTACAGCCAGTTTGTCACCACCTACCCACTCAAGAGCTGATTTTAACACCCATTTCCGTGGTAGCTGGGCATTAAGCAAAACTAACAAATTATATATACAACAGACTTCTAGGAAAAGATTTCTTCTTTCTTTTCCACTAGAAAAGTGCTCTAGTCTGGCAAATTTGAGTCACATAATCTGGAAGTTTGACTCTAAACCGTAAGTTCAATATACCAGCCTACAGAACATCTTTAACTCATTAACTGTTTTGGGGGGAGGGTTACAGGGAATATTTATTATCTGCAGACACCACAATCACAACTTTTAAGCAATTACAGTTCCATCTGCCTTCTAATGACACGCAATATGTTCAAAACCCAGTAAAATATTTGAAATTCTAAAAAGCAATATATAAACAAGAACTATTTACTGCCATCTAGCAACCATCTGGTGACTTGGAAAATTTACACTGGACTTTTAAATCTGACCCTTAAAAAACTCATGCAAGCATAAATTAAATTTTAAATAAAAACATATGCTAAAATAATACTTCATTTCTGTAGCGAGTGACAGAATATGGGGAGAATATTGATATGCCAACCAGTAGCATCTTTTTAAAATGCCCTCCAACATTATAAAACCATGTAAATATTTTACATTAAAAAAATTTTAAAGGAAAAAACAGAGTAATCCCTAAAAATGAAAAAACAAGCTGAAGTAAATGACTTGTTTATCAAGTTGATAGGATAAGCACATGGGAACAATTATTTTAAGTCACTTTAAAGTAAGTATTCTGTTCTCATATTCCCAGTGGGATAGAACCTAAGAACAAAAAGAAACACAAAGAAATCTTCAATTGCATTAATTAGTCTTATTATAAGACTAGTAATGTTATTTCAAAACTTATATATGTTATATGTTAATACTGTTAGGAACCAATATACTTAACATAAAACCAAAAATATACAAAAACAAAATAATTTAAATCAAAACTGTCATTTTTCAAGAGAATTGGAAATATCAGTATAAAATCATTTGTTTCTCCTTTTTTTCAAAAAAGAAACAAACATAAACCACCTCATTTCCTGGGTCTAAACAGTAAAAGAGCCTAGAAGCAGTAACAAAACCAGTAGCAATGAATACCCCTAACTCCTTGAAGAAATATCTGATTCCAAGTGTGGGGCAGGAAAAGTACAAGATGAACCTAAGGTCTCTGTGCCGGAAACTAAGAAAGTTATCAAAAACTAAAGGGACCATGTACAAAAGAATGCAGGAATCCATTTGAAGGACTACAACTGGCCAAAGATGAAGCAATTAAAATATGAAAAACAGCAACCTCGATGGATTAAAATACATGTATTAAAATCCATGATACTAAAAAACTGAAAAACAAAAAAGATTTATTGGTCATTTTAGGAGGTTCCTAGGGCACAAACTCATTCTAAAAATAGCAAGCGAGAGAGAAACTCATTTATCTTGCATTTCTGTATTGTAGAGTCACTAAATATATAAAATTTCAACTAATAAATGTAGTAAGAGTGATATAATTAGAAAACCAATCTTCAATCTTTATATAATAGGTCAGTCAATCACTAGTGGCTAGATAAGGCTGACGACATCTAAAACCATTGACCAAGCTTAACAATAATACTAAGTGAATCAAGCTAACATCATGTGCTTCCTGGTGATATGTAGTTGAAAGAATACAGCACTTCCTATGAAGCATGCTCACCAAAAAGCCTCTAGAACTAATTATCAGTTTACAGGAAATATAGGGGGTTAAACAAAACCACAAAGATGCAATGGGCCACAGAATGTGGGACATTCTACAGGTTAAATGACATGGTTCCTTCATCAAATAAATGACATGAAAAGGAGAGACTTTATAGAACAAGAGACTGGGCTTAAGAGACTTATCTTTCAACTGCAGTGTGAGGCCTTTATTCGATCCTCATGTAAACAATTCAATTGTAAAAGACATTTCTGAGACAATCAGACATGTGAATATGTTCTAACTTTAGGAATTATTATTAAAATTATTGTGACAATGGCACTGTACTTATGTTTTTGTAAAAAATATGGGTTAAAAAATGGATAAAATGATGTAAGTGAAATGATACCTGGGATTTGCTTTAAAATGCTAATGATGAGGGGTGGGGGGAGAGAAGGAAGAGCAGCAGAATGAAACAGATAAAACAAGAAGGGCAAAATGTGGAAAACTGCTAAAGCTAGATGGTAAGTACATGAAAATTTACTGAACTTCATTCTTGCATGTTTTAAATTTCCACAATAAAGTTTTAAAGCTGTATCACCAACATGTTTGTTACCATTAAGTGTATTCATTTTTAATTCTCTACTTTTATTACTTTCCATCTCCAGAATATGAAAGTCACTGAATTTTCCAAAAATTACAAAACTTTATAATGTTTCAGATATTTACATTAATCTAAAAACTAATTACCACATTAAATATATATAAAATTTACTATTGGCATTATAAACAGTCACTGTGCCTATTTACTAGATCTGGTCAAGTATTTGTTTAGCAGATTGGTGTTTAGGTAGCATATGGCTCCATTTTACTTCAACTTGATCTGAGATCTTCACTGGACCTTACATTTGTTTCATCAACACTTAATCACAGCTAATACTACAATCAGGACAATTTAAGTTATAACTTAAGGATGTGGCGATGGGGAACAAAATCACCATTAATGTTTGTCATAACAGCTGGCTTCCATCCATACACACAGGCATTTCATTCATTAAAAACTGCAGTCTTACAAGCCTCTCACTGTACTTTCTACAGCCACCTTAAAATCTGAACCTAATCCGAGGTTATATACATAAAAAAACTCTAGTGTTTTTCCAGGGGATAAACTGTGTTTTAAAAATAATCCAAAGGTTTACTTAATATCCTAATGACAAACAACAAATGCTGAGCATTCAGCCTAGTCAAAAATTAACACCAGACACTAATACAAGGAGTTATTTACTCACAGAAACGCTTCTTGCCTATCACTATTTAACCTTGACACGTGAGGAGATCTGAATCCTGGCACTGGTTTAGAAATGAAGTAGATCTCTGGAATATAATGGAAAGGAACACTGGATTGATTATGAATCAAGAGAGCCAAGTGAGGAGGTTGGACTACACAAGAGTTTGGATTTATAATTGTTACCTATCAGTGGTAGTTGCCTAAAGCACTATCTTGCAAAGGATTCTAAGGCTTCATTTAGGATCGTCGGAAAGAGTTTTAGGAATCCCTGACAATTTTTAAATGTATGATAGAAAGAATCTGGGAGTAGAAAAGAACGTGGCTCATTGGGTACCATTTTATTGTCCCAGAAGGAATTTAAATGTTTATCCCTGTTCTTAAATATGCAAACTAGTGGCTGAAACATTGGCCTCTCTCCCTACATCACTCCAGTTCTTCCATAAAAGAAACCCAGAAAAAATATTAAGGGGGAACAAAACACTTCCCTTTTTCTTTTTTCCCCACTCTATCCAGCAACTAATAAGGAGGGGATGTGGTTGTTAAAAGGCAAGTTCTACAAGGAACACAGCAGGTGCAGCCACTATGGTAAACAGCATGGAGGTTCCTCAAAAAATTAATAATAGAACTACCGTATGACCCAGCAATTTTAATTAATTTTAATTTAAAAGCTAATATTCAATTCAATAATTAGAAAACTATTACGTATGTTTAGAACAACCCGGGTATCTCAATCTACTTTTTCAACTGTAAATGTTAAGAACTCTAATACAGATACAGACCAAGTATCTCCAATGAAAATTTAGTGTCCAAATTAAAACATGCTGGAGGTGTAAAATGAAATACCAGATTTTAAAGACATACTGTAAAAAAACGTAAAATGTCTCATTAATCATTTTATACTGATTACATGTTAAAATGACAATACTTTGGATATTCCAGGTTAAACAGATTATAAAAATGAATTGACCTGTTTTTTTTAATGCAGCTACTAGAGAACTTACCATTGCACATGGCTTGCATTATATTCCTAATGACCATGCTCCTCTAAACAATACACCCAAGCATCTGATACCTGCCCACTGTGTATCCCTTCTCCTATTTATCATTATTAGTAATAACAATAATTAACAGCTGTTGTTCACCATTAGACACCATGCTAAATGCTTTACATGGACTATCTCATTCAATCCTTCCAAATAGAAGGTAGGTTTTACTATTATCCTCATTTCAGGAATTTTAAATTAAGCACCAGAGGCTTAAGTCATTTGCCAGGTCACAAGTCCTTAAGTAATAGCGCCAGGATTAGAACTCAGTCTTATTTGAAAGTTTGTACTCTTATTGTTGGTGGGATTGTAAACTGGTGCAGCCACTATGGATGACAGTGTGGAAGTTCCTAAAAAAATTAATAGAACTACAATATGATCGAGCAATTCCTCTTCTGGGTATTTATATGAAGAATATGAAAACACTGATTTGAAAAGATATTATGTACCCCTATGTTCACTGCAGCATTATTTACAATAGCCAAGATATGGAAACACCCTAAATTCCATTCATTTCCCTTTTTTATTAAACTATGGAGAAGAAAATGAATCAGGAAAGAAAATATGAAGCTCCAACAACAAAGATTACCCAAAACTGTATGATTCTAAGTGTCTATCAACAGATGAATGGATAAAGATGATGTGATGTATATAGTGTGTGTATATTATATGTGTGTGTATATTTATACATATATACATATAAGTGTATACACACACACCTGTGTGCGCACACACATACACACACACACACACACACAAAATGGAATATTACTCAGCCCACAAGGGTCTGCATCAGAAAAGATATCTTGGTCAAAGAATCTTGTCTTGCTACAAGAACCAAATCAATGGTCACAACTTCATCTTTAGATACATTCTAACTTAAACAATATTCAACCAGCAGTTACATGTGCACAGAATACATGATAATGCAATCTAGAAAGAAACCATTATTCCAACCACAGAACTGAGAAAATCTCAATTACGTACTTCAAGCAGGTTTGTATGAAAACAGAATTAACAGATCTCTTTCCGTGTATATTTACAAGATGACCTAGTAAATTTTCACATACAAATGTACTAAATTTATTCTAGAGCTACATGCCCCCAAATGTGAACCTGGCAATAGGAATAACAAAGAAGACATCTGTCTATCCCTAAAATTCCATTTGGCAAGGGTTTTCACTTTCTTTCAATAATTTTTTTTTCAATTTTTCAATTATAATTGACATACAATATTAGTTTCAGATGTACAACAGTGATCAGACATTTATATAACTTACGAAGTGATAACCCCAATAAATCTAATATCCATATGACACCAGTTATTACTCACTGTATTCTCTATGCTTTACTTTACATCCTGTAACAATTTTGTAACTACCAATTTGTACTTCTTAATTCCTTCACCTTTTTAACCTAGTTCCCAAGCCTCCCTCCCATCTGGCAACCATTAAAATGTTGTCTGTATCCATGAGTCTATATTTTTATTGGTCCTTTATTTTGTTCTTTAGATTCCATATACAAGTGAAATCATATGGCATCTGTCCTTCTCTGTCTGACTTTAACCACAGCACAATCCCCTCTAGGTCCATGCATGTTGTTGCAGATGGTAAATTTTCATTCTTTTCTACGGCTGAGTAATATTCCATTGTATATACGAGTATGCACCACCTCTTCTTTATTCATTCATCCACTCATGGTCAGCCAGGCTGCCTCCAGATCTGGGCTATTGTAAATAATACTGCAATGAGCATACGGATGCACATGCTCCTTCGAAGTACTGTTTTGGGTTTCTTTGGATAAAACCTAGAAGTGGGATCACTGGGTCCATGTCTCCTGTCATAGCTTTTGTTTTAAAGTCTGTTTTGTCTGGTGTAAGTATTGCTACCCCAGCTTTTCCCTTTTTTCTTACGTTTCCATTTTCATGAAATATCTTTTTCCATCCCTTTACTTTCAGACAGTCTGTGTGCGTCTTTGGATCTGAAGTGAGTTTCTTGTAGGAAGCATATGTAAGGGTTTTGTTTTCTTATCCATTTAGCCACCCTATGTTTGTTTGAAGCATTTAATCAATTTACATTTAAAATAATTGTTGATAGACCTGTAGTTATTGCCATTTCATTATTCATATTTTTTATCTGTTTTTCTGCTTCTTGTTAAAGAAATCTCCTTAACATTTCTCGTAATAATGGTTTGGTGGTTATGAACTCCTTTAGCTTTTTCTTGTCTGGGAAGCTCTTTATCTGTCCTTGTATTTTAAATAGCTTTGCTGGGTAGAGTACCCTTGGTTACAGGTCCTTGGTTCTCATCACTTTGGCTATTTTGTGCCAATCCCTTCTGGCCTGCAAAGTTTCTGTTAAGAAATCAGCTGACAGTTTTATGGGAGCTCCCTTGTAGGTAACTAACTGCCTGTCTCTTGCTGATTTTAAGATTGTCTCTTTGCTTTTAACCTTTGGCATTTTAATTATGATGTGTCTTGGTGTGGGCTTCTTTGGGTTCATCCTGTTTGGGACTCTCTGTGCTTCCTGGACTTGTATGTCTAGTTCCTTTACCAGGTTAGGGAAGTTTTCCATCATTATTTCTTGGAACAGGTTTTCAATTCCTTGATCCCTCTCTTCTCTTTCTGGTGCCCCTGTGATGCAAATGCTGGTGCACCTGATGTTGTCCCAGAGGCATCTTAAACTCTCCTCATTTTTTAGGATTCTTTTTCCTTTTTGCTGTTTTGACTGAGTATTTTCTGCTACCTTAACTTCCAAATTTCTGTATCAGACATTTGCTTCATCTAATCTATGGAACATGATTCGCTTTAGCAGGGCTGTGGTGCCTGCTCAGTCTGCCCTTTGGGTGTGTCGTCTGCAGATGTGGCCTGTTGGTGCCTCTGTGCAGTCCAAAGACAGCCATTGGGGGGCCTCCTAGGAGGGGCCCCGCACAGGCCAATTTCAGCCTCCACCAGTGCCCTGCCTGGGGCCATTTGGTGTGAGCCACAAAGCTATCACAGATGTCTTCCACCTGCACTGGTCTTGGAGGTGCCTGGAAGAGGCTAAGCTATGCACTGACGCCAGCTGCCACTAGTGCTGGGCTTGGGGCTGCTTAGCAAGAGGTACTGGGCACGCTGAGACCAGATGCTGCTTTTTGGAGTTGTGAACCTTTGAGAGATTTTAGGAAAGCCCACAGCATGAGCCAAGATAGAGCATTATATCGAAAAGCCAGTGGAAGCTGCTTAGGTGGGATGGGGTCTCAGGGGATGACCAAGACGGGGCAGATGAATGTTGTTAGCCAGGTTGATGGAGACTCAGATATGGCGGCTGCCCACATCTGCATGCTGGGTTGCGGGAGGGCTCAATAAAGTAACAATGACTTCCGCCTCTAGAAGAAAGCTGCCCCCTCCTGCCCTTTCCCTGCAGCCAGATAACTCAGTTCCTCCCCGTATGTCCCCGGCACCTTTCGTTCTGCTGCCCCAGTGCTGGAGCTCAGAGTGAGTGAGTCTGTCAGCAAGTAAGTCCATGTGCAGGCCCTTTAAGAGTGCCCAGAACTTCAGCTGCCCTCCATCTCACTCAGCCAAAATCTCCACTGGGTTTCCCAGCCAGAAGTTGAGGGGAACTTCTCTTGTCGGCACTGAAACCCTGGGCTGGAGAGCTTGGTATGGGGCTGGGACCCCTCGCTCCTCAGGGAGAACCTCTGCAGCTGAGATCTCCCTCCCAATTTTCAACTACCACACGTGGGTGTGGGACCAGCCCGTTCTGTGTCTCTGCCCCTCCTACCAATCACGATGTGGCTTCTTCTGTGTGTCCTTAGTTGTAGGGCTTTGGTTCAACTAGACTTCAGGCGATTCTCAATGATGGTTGTTTGGTAGTTCAGTTGTAATTTTGATGTGGTCATAAGAGGATGCAAGCAGAGCCATTTACGTACTCTGCCATCTTGACTGGAAATCGGCAACAGTTTTCCACCATCTACACTCTTAATCTTACCTCACAGCACCACAGTTTTGAGAGCTGTAAAGTTTTGCTTTAACCAAGTAAAAAAAAGTGGCTCAAAGAAAAATTAAGAAATGACAATATTAAGAACAGCAATTCCTCAAGTTTACCTCCAAAAAAGAGTATCAACTAGGCACAAACAAAATAATTAAACTGATTTAAAATTGCAATTACTCAAATTGAATATATAATTTTCAGGCTCTATATGATTCCTTAAGTTAAATCTTTTTACAATAATTGCCTATTACTTGAAAACTGCCACCACCCTTCCTTTATCAACACAGAAGGATGACAGGATTCTTTTCAACTGGGAGAAAAAAAGGTTGCACATGTAGAAAATAAATGACACTGGAGGAAAGGGAATGGAATAATAGAATCAAGTCCAACAAGTAAATAGAGAACGTTTCCAATGAATTAGTAAACTTACAACTTAAGGAATGCTACCCAGATTGCAAATACTTTTTCAGTCTAGATAACCTTCCATGTTGTCACTTGGCACAATAGCTGGTGTCTGAATTCACGGTGCCAAACGATCTCTGAAAGTCTTTTCTGGCTCTGTGAGCCAAATGTTTTCAACTCAGAATTACTTGTGGCAATATAACCTGAGGATTCATTTTTTTCTCCTACTTTAAAATATTAAACTCTTCAAAGCCTTGTACTGTTTTTCTCTCATTCACAATACTAATTTTCAAGCTAGTAAAAGTTCTCCCAGAAGAATTAAGTCTATTGTTTAATTAAATATATTTTCACATGAGTTCTAATTTTTAAAATAGGGTAAATTTACATAAAATATTTACTGTCATGATGCAAGTAAATTCTAGCTTTATAACAGATTTCTTTCAATAAGGAAAGTAGGTAAAAGCTTTCTAATCTATACTCACTATTCTATATAAGCATCAAAAGACACTAAATAGCAACAATTTTATTACCCACTTATAACTAGCAGAGAGGCAGCATGGTTCTCTTTACTAACGAGAGAACAGATTCTGCCATCAGTTTAATGTGTGCCTGTGGGCAAATCACTCAACATCTTTGCATCTGCTTCTTCAACCACAAAAAAGGAAAAACGCTGCTGACCTGCCTCAAAGGGATAGTTTAAGAAATAACTAATGATTATGAAACTTTAAAAACGTAATGTGCCATTTTAAAACACTATAACTGTATTGTTAAAAAATTCTTCATGAACCATATATTCTGACCCTATCATCTGCTGGGGTCATTGCCTACAGTGGCCTGTCCCAAATCCCAAGTACAGAGTTATCTTCTTTAGCATGGGGATTCTCTCACTAACCCTCACAGCTGACCTTTTAATTGCAATCCCATGCAATTACATGTCATTAATAGTTAGTGGTATGATAATCACTAGGGCTGTGAGAGGCATCGTAAGGATTACAGACAACTAGGACTACTCACCCCCTAGTAGTATTAGATATTCAAATAAATTAACAATGCTCACTGAATATTTACTGAATGCTAAACACTGCTGTAAGTGAGGCTTCTACGTATCTGCCAAAAATTTAAACCTAAGAAACATAGCTCTATACAAGTCAGTTGGTGGTAGAGAAAATAGCATATTGAATACAAATAAAATCTTGCTAACGCCATCAAAAAAGAGTGATATAGATCTGTTAGGTAGTATACACAAGGATGTACAAAGTTATAGAATATTTACAGATGAGCCTATTTTTGCAAAACCAAACATAACAAAATACTCATATGTAAGTTTCTGTGGTGCAGGCAAAAGGTATGGAAGAATATACCCCAAACTGCTAACTCGAGCTGCCAACAGGAAGTGAGGCTGGGCAAGGTAATGACTTTTACTAGTCACTGAATACTCTTCTATAATTTTTAATATTTACAACCAACTTGTATTGTGTGTGTGTGTGTGTGTGTGTGTGTGTGTATTTCCTTAATTTTGCTGGGAATAGAAGTAGTTTAGAAAACTATTTCTCCCAAGTTGGGTCAAAGCAAAATAAGGTGATTTACTAAGTTGCCAAAGCTCTCTCTGATACTGAACAACTTTTTAAAAAAATCATTGAATTACTTTAAGCAAGGATATTTGAATAACTAGAAATGGGTCCTTGGTGAGATATCCTTACCAAGATAAAACTGAAAATAGGAAAGCTAAATTAAAGGGACAAATACTCCCTAATAGGCATAAGCCACGCTGCCTCATTTAAACGTTGACAGCAATAGTAGCCCCTTTGCCTTCATGCCTGTCCAGCTTTCCTTTTACTCCTCTCCAGAGTAGAGAGTCTTAGCAAGGCTGGGCAGGGCCCCAACACTCACTCACCCCACCCCTGTCGGCTCAACATGCTAGACCAGCTTCAGGTGACTAACTGCCACTTCAGAACAGTGATCTGATCAAGATTAGAAAAAAAATTTTGCCCTACATAAACAAGCAAGGCTAGAGGTGGATGCTTACCGAGAAAATAAGTATCTCCAGTGGTTCACCTAATCCAATAACAAGCCTCCAAGCTTAGAAGTAAAATTTTCTTGTCCCTTGAAAGAAACCCATCCAGGCAAGCCAGCAGCAAGTTAGAAGACAAGTATTATATTTACTAGAAGCTTCTGCATCAGGAAGGGCTAGGATAAATGTTTGAAATGGGAGCAACCAATTCTTAGAATAAATAAATCTGATTTTCACCTTCCATTAAACATTCTGCTTTTAAGGATTTCAAAAAAAGACAAAATGACAGGTTTTAATCTTAATCAGAAAACTGCAACTTTTCTCCCAAACTTCTAAATTAACTTTTAAGTTAAAAAAGACTAGTCACTATATACTCCAAAAGCCTATTTAAATTCATAAGAGTTTGCATATTCTTTCCATAGAACTAATAATAGCTAAACTGTATTGATAACTTACTATGTAGCAGATATGTTTTTACATTTAGTCACCCCAACACCCCCATGAGGTAAGTACTACAACCATTCCTCATTTTGGACAAGAACACCAGCCTTCTCAGAAAACTACCCACAACTTGGGAAGCAGAAGAATCCCGATTCAATCTAAAGCAGCCTTAATTAAAGAATCCTCATTCTATCAGTTTAAAATAAGAGAGCCAGGCTTTTACCAGAACAATCCAGCTACCATGTGCTGACTATGTCAAACTATGTCAGAACTATGTCAAAGCACAGCATAAAGCACTTTAAATGTTATTTCATTTAGTACTTACACAATTACACAGTCTTATAAGGTAGCTATTATTATGCCCATTTTGCAAAAAGTGAAACTAACGTCTACTTTCATTTCAAAAATAAATGACTTTATCCCAGTTTCAACAATAAAGAACAGAGAGAGACAGTACTGGGAACAAGATCTTTCTTTCTAGGCCATATGCTCTTAATCACTAAATTACACTTTATTGGGCACTTCAACTAAACAAAGATGGTTTTTATAGTCATATTCAAGTATTTTTACTATCAGTATAAAGTGAATCTTTAAACGACATTTGCTCAAAGGTTTGATAGTTTATAATCTTCATTTCTGCTATAAAATGATAAAAAATAAGTGTGATTTCCAATGAAACTTATTAAACAGTTATCAATGACTATGCTCTTGTTTGCAATTATCTGCAAGACTACCCAATTTGGAGATAACAGTCTGTTACTTGTCAAAACCTTGACACAGGACTTCAAAGATCCTAGAGTTAAGTCACATTGCCAAAAATTTATCTATAAAGTAGAAGAAAACGGCTTAAATAAGAAAAGTCTATATAAAGTATCCATCCCACCATCCAAGATATGCTGTAATCTGAGACATTTTAATAGTATAAAACTATGTACAGAATTATTGCTTTTAATTGATGATAGCTAAATGTGTAATTTAAAAATGGTAACACTATTTTCTGTAAGGTTTTTTTTCCTCACAAATCCTAATTATGGCCCAGACAATGAGCCTCTCTACCACTTATCTGCTACTACCAATATTAAGCTGGATAAACACTCACACCAGGCAGAGTAATGTAGAATTTTATAGTTACGTCTAACTGTGTCTTAAGCTAAGTGTATTTAGTTATTCATTTAGGTATTATCCTTGCTACAGATGACCCCATTAGGCAAATAACTGAATGTGGAAGAAGTAAGAACAAACATAAATTAACTTTTATAATAGTTTCATAAATAATCCCGTGTGCTAAAAATTATACTTCGATATTTTCAGAGCAACCTTTTAAAAGTTATTTTATAAAATGTTTCCATGAATCAAAGGACCTTTATTTATAATTATAAGTAAAAACATGCCTTCAAAAAAGGCAAACATTTCAAGCTATATAGGAATTTCATGTACATGTTAATATTTCAGAAACAATATAATAAAAACACTTTCCTACTTGTACAGTGAATTAAACAAAATAAAATTAGAAAATAAAGTGAGTAGTGACCAGATGATTACCTGTTTCTTTAATGGTAAGAGTAGAAAGATATGCAAACAACTATTTCTATTACAATGACTGGCGGCATATCAGCTTACAGATGATACTATGGAGCTGTGTTTTTTAAAATTATTTATTTAGAGCTGTGTTTCTTAATATTTGTATTGTGGGTTCCATCGAGAAGCTGATGAAAGCTATGGTTCCTCTCCTCAGGAAAATTTTGTCATACAAAATTCTGCACACAAATCTGGAGAGGGGAAGAGACTTATAGCAATCTTGATTCCCATACTTGGACCTTCTAAGTAGAGTAAGAGTATTAATTAAGGAATACTGGGAACTATGTGCAGAGTAAAACAAGTGTTGTTTTAAAACTTTCCCTTTCTGCCTTTTATTTCGTCCCTAGCTTCTATTTACCCGCTGAAAATATAACCATTAGCACAGTAAGATGAAAATGAAGCCTGTTTCTCTGTCTCTGTGGGCTGACCCTAGTAGAACTGCCTTTTATTTTCTAGTAAACTCTTTATACATTTTTATAAATTGATTTTTTCCTCCCCAAACCTGAATGTTGTCTCTAATCATAGTATAAAAATTATCAGTTTTCTAGAAACATTAAACTTCCATGGAAAACCTGAATGGCAGGATTTCCTGCACTCCTAAACGAGCAGAAATGTAGTAATTTTTATTTAAAATTAAGTTAAATATACTGATTAGTAGTTTAAGAGGTGACATACTTTCTTATTTTGATGTAATTAAATGAAAATATTTCAATCATCTTGGGAAGAAAAACTAGTTATAGATTATGTTTAATCAACATCAATTAGGTTTAAAGGAGGCCCAACTGAAAAGAAAAGAACACTGACACATTTCCTTTAATATTTTGTCTTTTATATTCAAATGAAGTTATAAGCCAAAAATGATGCTGTGCACTTAGGCAATCAATACAAATTTTAAATAATTCTATTTTCAGTTTATGCCTTATCAAAATCCACACATTCTAGGGTGCCGCTGGATGGCTCAGTTGGTTAGAGCACAAGCTCTGAACAACAGGTTGCCGGTTCAATTCCCACATGCGTCCTCCACAACTAGACTGAAGGACAATGACTTGGAGCTGATGAGCCCGGGAGGAGAAACACAGTTACCCAATAGTCCCCAATAAAATTTAGAAAAACAAAACAAAAAAACCCCACACCTTCTATAATCCATGACATTTAAATATCAAAAGGATTAACGTGATTGGTTTCCCTTGCTTCCTGTGGGTGTCATCTTACACAGGAAACCAGTGCATGCGTCTCATGAATGTAGAAACATCTCTGTTCTGTGACACCAAGAGAAAGGCAAGAGTCCTATTTTAAACAATTTGTAAAGAATAAAAGTTTACACCTAAATGTGCCTGTTACTGTAAATACAGCATGTCTGTATTTTGTTTACAGCCACATCTCAGAGAGCAATACACCAGTTAGCATTTTGACAAATATAAAACATAAATGCTTATTTCCAAAAATTATGTAGCCCTAACTTCATCCTCAACCTGTTTTCCAGTTATCCAGCCAGAACTTTCTCTTCCCTCTACCTTCAATTTGACAGGAGTTCCTGTCGGCTCTGCCTTCAAAAGCCATCTAGGCCGGCCCAGTGGCTCAGGCGGTTAGAGCTCCATGCTCCTAACTCCGAAAGCTGCCGGTTCGATTCCCACATGGGCCAGTGGGCTCTCAACCACAAGGTTGTCAGTTCAATTCCTCGAGTCCCGCAAGGGATGGTGGGCAGCGCCCCCTGCAACTAAGATTGAACACGGCACCTTGAGCTGAGCTGCCGCTGAGCTCCCGGATGGCTCAGTTGGTTGGAATACGTCCTCTCAACCACAAGGTTGCGGGTTCGACTCCCACAAGGGATGGTGGGCTGCGCCCCCTGCAACTAGAAAACGGCAACTGGACCTGGAGCTGAGCTGCGCCCTTCACAACTAAGATTGAAAGGACAACGACTTGAAGCTGAATGGCACCCTCCACAACTAAGGTTGAAAGGACAACTCGACTTGGAAAAAAGGCCTGGAAGTACACACTGTTCCCCAATAAAGTCCTGTTCCCTTCCCCAATAAAATCTTAAAAAAAAAGAAAAAAAAGCCATCTAGAATCTGACCACTTCTCACGTCCCTCACTACGGTGGCCACCATACCACCATCCTCCTTTATTAAAATAGCTTCCTAACTGGTCAGCTTCTATCTTTGACTTGTCTACAGCCTGTTTCTAACACAGCAATCAGTGATCTTTTAAAAATATCATGAAAATTTGCCACCCTATAACGAGACTGTATCGTGTTTGTATTCCAAACCTCCCGTGGCTCCTTATTTTCATCAGCGTGAAAGCCAAAACCCTACCAAGGCCTTCAAGGTCCAGGAACTGAGCTCTGCTCTGCCCCAACCTGCATCCTGCACTTGTCTGCCCGCCCCTCCCACCTTCCTTCCTTCCTTACTCCACTCCAGCTACCCTGGCTTCTGTGCAGTTTACTGAACACGTCAAGCTGCCTTTGAGGCCACAGGACCAACTCCCTCACATCCTTCCACCAAGTCTTCCCAATAAAGCCTATCTGACCACTTTATTTAATACTACAACCTGCCTCAACCTTCCCATTCCCTACCCTCCATACTCAGCTCCTCTCTTATTTCCATACCACTTACCACCTAACAAACTAGGTAATTTATTTATGTTTGTTCTTATTTGTCTGCCCTCCCAACACCACCACCTTAAAATGTAAGACCCCACAGGGCCAGGACTTTCTGCCTGTTCTGTTCATTGATTATGTCCTAAATGGTTAGTACAGAGACTAGCATGGACGCATTCAATAAATGTTGAAAGAATTTTTTAAATGTCCAATTCCTTGGTGGCCACTTACCACAAAACATCGGAAGATAAACACTCAGTTCTCCATAGGGTTACCACAGGTAGTAGTATTACTACCTTAAAATTGGACAGGTCTACTCCTAGGACCCAAGAAAACTAAAGATACATGTTCACACAAAACTGTGTATACTAGTGTTCATAGCAACATTATTCATAGGCAAAAAGTAGAAATGATTCACATGTGCAACAACTAACAAACGGATTACGAAAATGTGGTATATCAATAACATGGAATATTATTCAGTAATAAAAAGGAATGAAGTTTTGACATATACTACAAAATGAATGAACCTTGAAAATAAATACTACACTAAGTAAAAGGAGTCAGACGCATAAGGTCACATACTGTATGATTTCACTGCGAGGAAATGTCCAGAATAGGCAAGTCCTTAGAGGCAGAAAGTAGATTAGTGATTGCCAGGGGAGGAACAGAAGAAAGGGAGAACAGGGAGTGACTGCTAATGGGTATGAGGTTTTTTGGGGGAAGATGAAAATACTCGCAGTTAGATAACAGTGATGGATGCACAATCTTGTGAAAATGCTAAGAAGTACTGAATTGTATGCTTTAAAAAAATGAATTTCATCTTGTTTTCTAAAATTTAAAAACAAATGCAAATACAATGTAAAGGATTGCTCAGCTGAATGTTCACTGCTCGCTACTAAGGGAAGGCTGAGTTGGAATACCGGCTGTACTCAGTTCTAAGAATCCCATTCACCAACTAATTAAAGCAAAAAGATTTTTTAAAAGGTGGGAGGGAGGGAGGGAGGATGTCATCTCTAAGTTGCAAGCAGAACTTTCCCCTCACACCCAGAGCATTCAAATTCTATCATCATTCCACCTCCCATACAGCCACTTCTCTCGCCTGGTCATCACCTCTCTCACCAGAACTAATCTGCTGGCAGCCTTTTGATTCATCTCCTACTTCCACTCTTGTTCCCAGCAGTCTGTTCTCGACACAGCAGTTACTTTCTTCCTGAAAATGTGTACCAGATCACCTCACTCTCTTGCTCAAACCCTTCAATGACTTCCTGACACTCGGATTTTACTTTAAGGCCTACAAGGCCCAGCAGCGGACGGGCCCTGTGACCCCGCTGGCCTCATCTCCCACCACTCCAGCCCTAACGGCCTTCTTCTTGTTCCTTAAACATGCCAAGGTCAAACATGCCAAACGTATTCCTCCTCAGGGCCTTTGCACTAGTGTTCTCTGCCTCGAATGCTCTTCCCCTACATAAGTGAATGGCTCACTATATGTTTCACACAATGCTTAAATGTCATCTCCTCAAACAGGCCCTGCATTATATCTACTCTAAAGTAGCAACCTCTGTCACTCTAACCTCTTATCCTGAGTGGGCTTTATTTCTTTTAGTAGCACTTATAACTTTTTCTTTTTTTTTTTTTGGCTTGGTGCCTGCTACACTAATAGAATGTGAACTCCACAGGTAAGAACTCGTGTTTTGTTAACAGCTGTATCCTCAGTACCTGGAACCATGTCTGGTACAAGGAAGGTATACAATATCTCTTCAGTGACTGAATTTCAGTGACTGAATTTATAGGCTGAGTTAGTACTCTTCCGTGAAATACGTAGTCAGCTAGCATACTTTCTAAAATTAAAATAAGAAAAGAGTTAGCAATTTGAACAGAAAATATGTTGGTATTTTACAGAATTACCTTTCATCAAAAAGACTACAAATTTGGGGCGGCCAGATGGCTCGGGTTAGA
The DNA here is from genome assembly GCF_057876585.1 of Rhinolophus sinicus. Taxonomy (NCBI): domain Eukaryota; kingdom Metazoa; phylum Chordata; class Mammalia; order Chiroptera; family Rhinolophidae; genus Rhinolophus; species Rhinolophus sinicus. Next base: position 47,102,792 of record NC_142506.1, read on the forward strand.
GTGCAAGCTCTGGACAAAGGGGTTGCCGGTTCGATTCCCACATGGGCCAGTGAGCTGCGCCCTCCAAAACTATTACTAGGTTGAAGACAATGAGCTTCAGCTGAGCTGTTGGAGTTTTTGCCCACACTGGGCAAAAACTATCGTAAGATACAGTATACCAGTCAATAAATGGGTTTTACTTATTTAAATAAATCTTGAGGGTAGTACGTACTGCAGAAAAATTGCTTCCAAAACATACAACACTTAAAATAATACACACATTTTTCTTTATCTTAGGATTTAAAGCAATCACCAAAAGGGTATTACTAAACACTTTTTCAATTACCTCAATACACTGCCACTCAGCAAAATTTAAAACATTTTTGTGGCTACTAGGACAGATAATACAAACTTTAAGTTTGTTTCAAAGTACAAATATATTTGCTATGGTCAGATAAATGGCACAAATCCTTCTATAGCTCAGTTGTCATTACAATATTGAGAGGTCTATCAAAAGTTTTACTAGATTGAAGACCATGAGCTGCAGCTGAGCTGTTGGAGTGACGGCCAGATGGCTCAGTTGGTTAGAGCACAAGCTCTCCATGAGGTTGCCGGTTCAATTCCTGCATGGGATGGTTGGCTGCACCCCCTGCAACTAAGATTGAAAACGGCGACTGGACTTGAAGCTGAGCTGCACCCTCCACAACCAGATTAAAGGACAATGACTTGGAGCTGATGGGCCCTAGAGAAACACACTGTTCCCCAACAGTCCCCAATAAAATTAAAAAAGAAAAAAGGCCACAAATTTATAGGACAAAATACATTTGCCATATTACAGATCTAAATCCCTTTGAATATTATAGCTAAATATTAACTATGCGGTTAACATTCACACTTAATTAACAATGCTCCTGATTTCTCTCCCATCCTATCCGCTCTCTTAATCTTACATCTTAATAAGTAGATCCACTTGGATGTGGACCCCTAACAGGTCCTTTAAATACTCAAAACCCTATTCATCTTTACTCCAATGACAACATGCTTCAAATGACAATAACATCCATCTCATGACCCAAGAAGCCTCCATCTTCCTCCTACCCCACAGTGAGTTACTAGGTCCTAAATTCTACTTCCTAGATATCGCAGATCTATCCCCTCTGCTCCACTCCCAATGCATTAGTTCAAGTCCTTGTTCACTTCTCACTTGGGATTCTCACCTGGAATCTCCAGACCTCCCATCAGATCTCCCTTTTGATGTATTCACTATAATACTACCAAAGTGATCTCTCTAATACAAATCCAACATCTTTATCCCTTCTTAAAAACCTTCAGTGGTTCTAGTTAGCTTTCAAGAAAATTTTCAACTCCTTATATTAGCCTCATCTCCCATCACTGCCCTCCTATTCCTACCCCAAACACATCGTGCTCTAAATTAATCCAGGCACAGTGAACTACTTAGTTTCCAAATACATCATCGTTTTCTTCTTTATTTTCCACTGTTGTTTCCTCTCTGTCTGAAACACTCTTTTCTACCCTTCTTTGCTTAGTGAAAGCTGTAACTCTCAGCTTAGATGTCAATTCCACCAGAGGACTATGGTTTTCTGATTTAGATGTCCTCTTCTTTCCTCCCACAGCACTTATCATAATTACTGTATATTGCAATCAATACTCTTATAATTCAATATGCACTGTTTTGCTTTCTCTGTGAGCTCCTACATTGTGAGTTCCCTGAGAACAGGTCTGATAGCTTAAGCACCTTCATTCCACACGGCCTGACACATGGAAGGGGTTGTTCAATGAATGATTTATGAAATGGGAGTGGGAAGAGGGAAAGGAACAGGGAGAGGGAGAGGGAGGAGAGGGAAGGAAAAAGGAGGAAGAGAGGAAGAAAAGGAAAAAAGGAAGAGGAAGGGGGAAGGAAGGGGAAGAGGGAGTGAAAACATGCACATAAGCAAAAGGCACTGAAAAAGGCACTTGTAAGCAACCCATTTTTCGTATGTGAACTAAGCCAGCGGTTACTGAAGAGAGAATGACACATCTGAAAAACCCCATCTCTCCAGATTCTAAGTACAACTGTCTAAATCACTTATCCCCTAAAGATTTTGAAATGTCTATCCTATCCAGAACATTTCACTTGAAAATGTACAGCAGTGTAATGAGATGTTAATAATATGCACAATATAGAAAAAGGAAAAAAGTTTTATTTAGGAAAAAAGTAGAAAATGAATCTGACATAATTAAAATTAAGTCTTAGATTTATAAAGTTCAATAATCTATTATTTTCTGATAGTGTGCTATCACTGACATTGAGAGGTCTATCAAAAGTATGAAACATAAACCCAACATTACACCAACATCATATTAAAGAACATGGTCTAGGTTAAAGAACAAAATTGCTACTGTGTTAGGATTTCTCAAACACACACTGAGCAAAAACTATCATAAGATACAGTATACCGGTCAATAAATGGGTTTTACTTATTTAAATAAATCTTGAAAGTAGTACGTACTGCAGAAAAATTGCTTCCAAAATATATAAAACTTAAAATAATACACACATTTTTCTTTATCTTGGGATTTAAAGCAATCACCAAAAGGGTATTACTAAACACTTTTTCAATTACCTCAATACACTGTCACTCAGCAAAATTTAAAAATTTTTTGTGGACAGATAATACTAGGACAGATAATACAAACTTTAAAGTTTGTTTCAAAGTACAAATATATTTGGCAAGGTCAGATAAATGGCATAAATCCTTCTATAGCTCAGTTGTCATTACAATATAGAAATTGAAACATGAAAAAAAGAAAAGTTAAGCCCAATATAATCAATACTAAAGACTTTCTGAATTGCAATTTTATGAAAGCAAAATACTAATCATGGGCAGCCTCTCAACTTTCACCACATAAGAAATTAACTTAAAAGAAATAAGCTAAGTTTTTAGTACTACTGACTACTGGTAGATTCCCTAACAGACCATACCTATAACACAAAGATCTTGTATAAAATTAGAAATTTATTTTAGTAACCCTTTCCTTTCAACATTACTAATACTTTTTTAAAGGCAGCAGTAATGGTACCGCTGAGTGTTTAAAATTAGTAGTTCTAAAATGATACCCAAAAATTTGCATTTGCCTAATACTACGAAACTTTTAAGGCTAAAGTTTCCAACGTACTTTCATTTTTTAAAACAGACAAGTTGCAAAAAGAAAGAAAAAAAAAGGAAATGAAAGAAAAGGAAAAGAAAATTTAAATCTAAATAAAAGACCTACAACCTACGACATTTCAAAAACATTATGAGTCCCTAAGACGTGCCAGGCACTACATTAGGTACAGTGACAGATTACAACATTTACTCCACACAAAACCCTGTATTATTCAGCTTCTGAACCCATTACATATTATTCAATCCAACAATTTCTTGAGAAGTTGTCATCCAACACCAAGGAAGATATGTTTTACCAAATAAACTCACTTGTCACTGTTTTACACAGGTCACAGGAGTTGTAGCTAGCATCTGTGACTAACAAAAGGGATTCATTTCTGAAACATCACAGATAGTTTTTTCACTTACATGAAAGTGAGGCAGGAATTCAGCAGATATAAACGTCTCAGGTAGTTTATTTGTAGCACCCCAAGCCCAAGAAGAAAAAAACTGGACTGAACTTAATTACTTTGTACAGCTGATATACTTAAGTAGCCAGTTTTTACTTTCTTCCATAAACACTACTGTAAAAGCTGTCTTGATTTTGAAGAAAAGTGAAGTAAACTTGGTTAAAAAAAGTTCAAAGGAACTGTCAAAACCAGATGGCATTTACATTTCTAACATACTATCTGTTATATTTCTATACTTGTGAACACACTCTACTCACTTCGAGCACTTCTGAATTTGTAATGGATGAAAAATATCTGCTAGTCTCTAAGTTCCACCAGTTGAACTAGACATTTCAGAAATCTAAGGCTTTTATTCTAGAGTGCCTTTAAAAATGACAGCATCCAATTATATATTCTCTAAAGTGAAAAAACAGCCTGTATTTTTATTGCTATAATTTCTTCCACCAGTTAAACAAATTGTACTTTTCAAACAACATCTTCCATTCAGTTAACACGTTTACACTTAAGAGGAACCTGGCCATAGGTTTTCCACATCAGTTTTATCCTAATGCAATACAGCACCTGACACTTCACAAAACAGATCAATAAAGAAAAATAAACCATACACTTCTAAATCCCTGCAAATACAAAGAACAACTATCTCGTGAGTTGTGTAATGTTCATCAAAATTCCTTTTAAAAATCTTTCAATTAAGATTATTTTCGTGGCTAATCAAACACGTCTTCTGCTAAAAACTCACAGTACTGCTAACACAATAAATGAGATTTTCTTTCATCAGTGTAACTGATAGAACCACAATACAGTTCAGGTTCTAGAGTCAGATTACTTGACCTGCTTTTTCTGTTTCACCTTTTAAAATACTCTAATGCATGCTGTTATTCCTCTTATTCACTGCAAAAAGAGACGTCCTATAAGGGAGAATGATCCTCAGTGCGATATCCTGTAACTGGCTGCAACTCCACAGCACAGCACAGATATATATCCACACCAGCTGACCCCATCGTCTCCCGGGGAAGGGCTCGGGCACCCAGCCACCAAGCACACCTTCCTCGGCAACACTCCGAGGCCCCACGACCTCGATCCAACCCCCATTTCCTGAATTCTACAACCCGTGAGGTTCGTTTTTTGTAGGCAATTTTACCTTCATGATGATTCCGGGGCTGCGATCCCCTCGAAAACACCAGATTCACCTGCACCTGGAGGGGAAACAAAAGACAGACATCAGTCAACACCACAGGCTCCCACTGCACGGGCGGAGGCGGAGAAGCCAAGAAAGACCGTCGAACCGCGAGACACCGATGCGGGGCTCCCTCTGGCCTCGCCACCCTGCACACCCCGCCACTCACACAGCTCCGCTGCTTCGCGTCCCCATTGTCGGGACCCGACGGAGTTTCCCGTCTCCGACAATGACGCCATTTCTGTCAGAGAAGAAACTCACAACAAGCGGGGCCGGCCTGGCCTCGGCGCACCCCGTGTCCGAGCGGGCAGCGGCCTCAGAGGCCCGGCAAGCCGCCGCAGGACCGACCCGCCGGGGCCGCTATTCACGTCCCGTTCCGAGACGTGGAACCACAAGTGTAGCGGACCCCACTGCCGGCCGCGAGGACAGGGGACCCGGAGGAGAGGGCAGGGAAGCAGCGCAGCCCCCGCGCTCGCCGGGCCCCTACCGCGGCCCTGCCGAATCGTGAGCGCGGCCGCCAGGCTGGGGCAACCGCGGAGGACCGGGACTCTGGGGCCGAGGCCCCGAATTCCGGCGCCTGGCGATCCTACCACGGCGATCCTCCCCACTCGTCGGTCGGGCCCGGGGACTCCCTAAAGGAGCCCTGACGAGCCCGCGAAAGCCTCAGAAATGCCCTACCTTCTTGGGAGGCGAGCGCCGACCCCGGAGCGTCCAGAGTCCCCTCCCCGGCTCCCCCCCAAAACCAGCAGGCCCGGGGGAGAGATGGGGGAGAAGGGCGGCGGGTCCAGCGGCGGCCGAGGCTGAAGCTCCGGCTCCTCCTCCTCCCGCGGCGGCGACTGGTACCTTTGTTTGGCGGCCGCTCGGGCTCACTCGCTGGGGGGAGGGGGACGACGAAAAATCCTCCCGAACTGGAGTCCGGGCCCCCGTCGCACTGCCCTCCAGAGGACTGCGGCCACAGACCCTCTGCGGCTCCCTCCAGGCAAAGGTCCAGGCGGTGGCCGTGGCGGAGGCAGGCTAAGCTCAAGAGTCTCCTCCGCTCCGGCGCCCGAGCTCCTCACTCCGGACTCGACTGACGGGCAAACATCTCTCGCCCCCCCCACCCCGAGTCCCCCCTTCTCTCGACTCTCCCCTCCCCTAGGTTGTTTCCCCTCCCCTACCTCTTTCCCGGATGGCCTCTTAGACGACCTCGGATTGGCTAGAGGTTTTTAGAACCCGCCTACACCCTGTCCTTATTGGACCCTGGGATACAAACAACGACGCCATTTTCCCACCAATTCTATGGAAACAGAAAGTGACGCCTCAAAGCTTTCCGGGAAATGTAGTCCCAACCTGCGGGACCAGTGCGAGAACCCTTCCTCGCGAGAACTACAAGACCCGCAATGCCCGTGCCTGCGTAAACCCGAAGGGGGGGAAGGGGCGGGGCGACAAAGCAGTAGGGAGGCGGCAACGACGCCTGCGCAGTGTGACCAGGATGGCGCATTTTCCTGCATCGAGTAATGCGGTGTCGCTGGCGGCTGAGGAGAGCGGAGAGATCTGGGATGAAGTAGGGGGAAACATTCATGTAGGCGTCTGGAGGAGCCTTGGTCTGAACTATAAAGTGGGGAGCTGATTCTGGGTACTGGCACTTGCGGGCCGGCGGCGCGAAAGCTGTGATCTCATCGTTGAACCGTGAGCGGCTGTGGTGGCGGCTGGGGGGACCCGGATGGGTAGGAGGGCGGGGCCTGTTGGAAAGAAAGAAGGAGGGTGAGGACCCGGATGCTGAACCGGATTGTTTTTCCGTCCCCTCGCTGGAAAAGAAGAGCAGGAGGGGTGGTGACCGAGCGGGGCGGAAGGGGGCGTCTGAGTGGAGAGGGTAGCGGGAGCTTTTTGGACCCTGCGGCTGTTAACAGCAGGCATAGGAGGCTCTCTGCCAAGCCTCCGTTGAATATCGGCCTCGGAGTTAAATCCGCTGCCCGTATCTCTCGAGCGATTTTCTCCAGACTCATCGTCTCCCGGAGTTGGAGTCGAAGGGTTTACAGCGCTTCACAGCTGCGCTTTTATTTGTATGTCTCTAGCCATTCTGAAACGAGACCCTTCCCTTGATACTTTGACTTCTCGTGTGCAAGTGTGTGCTCTGTTAGAAGGCATTTTACGTGCGTTCGGTGCTTCATTTATTTATTGAGTGTCTACCGCGAGGAGGAAGTGGTATGGCCCCTGCCTTAGTGGACCTTTAAGCCTAGTGAGACAGACGGATATTAAATAAAATGGACACACGAGCGAGTGTGAGATTGCAACAGCGGTGAGTGCTTCAGAGGCGAGTTACATGGTGATAAGAGAATTTGAGATAGTGAATTTGGCTTAGGAAGCTAAGGGAAAGCTTTCCTGAGCAAGTGAGGATCGACCTAAGAGTTGAAGGGGTGACAGGAGTTAACTAAGGAAACAACATTCCAGACAGAAAGAATAACATGTTGGAAAGCCTCTTGCAAAAGGGAGCCTTTCAAGTATGAAGAACTGAAGCTGGAGGGGCGTGAAGGAGATTGAGGGGGGAGGGACGCAGAACCTTAGACGCTTTGTTAAGGAGTTTTGTTCTTTCGGAATAGAGACAGGGACTCCCTTTTGCAGATTTGAATTTTGCAAAGATCACTGTCTAATGTCGGAAGCTCAAGTAGAAAGTCATTGCGGTAGTCACACGGGGGAGAGAATCTGTTTTTGTATTTGTTCATCCATACATTATTTGAACAAATTTAAGGCACTTTTAGTTTTGAAAGTGAATAGCTTCAGGGTCAGACATTCTGTAGTTGTTATTCAATCTAAAAACAAATTAGTAGAGTTCATGTAACACTAATGCCACTTTACAGTTTAGTACAAGGTAGCTGAAATTTCCAGCTATGATAAATTGGAGTCCTTTGAGTTTTTAAAAAAAGGATCAGAACATATGCCACAGTGTGTAGAACACTGTAGACTCTTAAGACACAAAACATATTGGTTTTTAATACCTAGGAAATGTTGGGGTTCCTATGTTTTCCCTCTGCTGAGAATACTTGTGTATAAACAGTCCACTGGGAAAGGAACCTTCATTGGCGTATTGAGTATTCTTAAACTTACCTGAGTGAGCAAAGGAAAGTATAATTTAAAAAAATGTATAACTACCATTTTAAGTCAAAAAATAACATCAACTAAAGCACTAAGAATAGAAACAAAGGTTAGCTCTGATTTCTGCACAACAGTTGTTACTGATTCAGAGACCAAAGAGAATTCTTTAAAGTTGGTCTCATTGATTTTAAATTTAAGTCAAATGTATTCTAGAGGCTGTAAAAAAGATAAACACTCTCAACCTAGGTTGCTTTCAACCTAGTAGGCAAGAGATGGCTACTGATTGGTTTAAATGGAGAAGTATATGAGAGACGCTTTTCATTAGTCTACAGTTATATCTGTTCAATAATAATCTTTTACATAAGCGATTATTCTTCCTGTTACTTAATCTCTTAAGAATGGGATAACCTATGTCAGTCCTTAAAGAGTGTAGATAATAGGTTACTAAACTGGTTTTTTGACTATTTCAAAATATTTCTTGAACTTTGTTTCCCTTGTGATAATTATTGGTCAAGGTAGATACATAAATTTTCTATGTGGGATGTTTCATCTTAATCATATTACTCCTTTGATGGAGTGCTGATTTTGTTATGATTGTTCCACTATACACTCAACAGTAGACTACAAAAACACACTTTTCAATCCTTTAGGTTCATGATCATAGAGACCAAATCATTGTCCCAAGAAGCAAAAGAAAGCAGATAAGGGAGGGAGGGGGAAATCCTTCTAAAATGTGCCAACGATGTTGCTCTCTCCTAATATGAGGACAAATAAAAATAGCAATGGATATTTACAGAGCAAGAGAGTAGAGATTCAGCAGTAAAGGAGGATTCTAGAAAGAACATGATTGATATTCTAGGAAATACTGAAGTAAATGTAAAATTCAGAGTAATAAGTCACTACAGGGAAATATTTTTAATAATATAATTGCTTTCAAGTTAGTGCATGTTTTAACTTAAATCAGAATCTCCAAAATAGATTGATTATAGAGAAAATACAGGAGAGAAGTTTTCCCCTTAAAGTTTAAGTATATAAAACATGTTAACTCATCTATGTTCATAGAAAAAAGTATGTTTATTTATGTAATCAATCAAATATAGAAGTATTTTATTATGTGGATTTGTTTTAACATTGATTTTATGTCAACAATGTAAGCCTTTTATGGTTGAATTGAGTAAATAGGAAAAGCTTAATATAAGTTTTACAATATAAGTTTTGTAATAAAAGTTTTGCAATAAAAGTTTTTCAACTTAAAATTCGGGTGAACACTTTCACCAATCACTTGATAAAATCTTTCCTTTTATTAATGAGATATAATTTACATATCATATAGTTCACCCATTTAAAGTATACAATTTGGGGAGTTTTAGCATACTCGCAGGATTGTGCAACCATTACTACAATCTAATTGTAGAATATTTTGGTGCCTCCAAAAAGAAACTCCAAACTCATTAGCCTTTATTCATTTCCTCTACCCCAACCCTAGGCAATCATTAAATCTATTTTCTGTCTCTATGGATTTGCCTGTTATGAACATTTCATATAAATGGAGTCATATAATATGTGTCTTTTGTGATTGGCTTCTTTCACTTAGCATGTTTCAATGTTTCGTATGTGTAGAATTTTTTTTATAATGAAACTGAATGTCTACCCTTACAGAAACACCTTGAGATACAAATTCCTTTGCAATTTGACCCTCAAAGATAATTTAGTTAATGAAATATTTATGTTTCTCCTTTTTAACAGATCAGCTTTGAAATTCAAAAACAATGGAGAAGACTCAAGAAACAGTCCAAAGAATTCTTCTAGAACCTTACAAGTACTTACTTCAATTACCAGGTAGCAGTTCAGTCACTATCCATGTAGGGTCATTTTTATAGAGTAGTGGTCATTCAAATTTAGCATACAGAGAAGTTTAGACTCGCCTGCTCTTGAGATTTCTTATTTAGGGTGATACTTATGAGAAAAATGATAAATAGAACTTCATAGTTCTTTGTTCTTAAAAGGGACATTTTTGAGGTATCCTTTTAAAAATATCCAATTATATAACATACTTTAGAAAATAAAAATATTTAAAATAGTTTTCTTCTTTGTGGGTGTCACATATTCCAATTCTCTATATACAAATTAGAAAAAACTATGCCAATTTGTACAACAGTAGAAAGCCTCACTTACTTTCCACGATCATGTTTTACACAACACACACTCACACACTGCGGTTCCTACACTACTAGTTCCTTTAAGAGCCAAACAGTAGTGCATGTAAATCACATTTCTTGAAAGCATAACCCACATTATTCCTATATAAAGATGGATCTCCTGGACATGGTTTTCTCCAATTATACCTGCCTAAACATGTTTATGTGTATGTACATGTTTTATTTTGCCTTTTTTTTTACTTTGTCTAGAAAAATGACAATGAATAAAAATTCATACATATATATAATAAGTGTGGATTCTTATAATAAAAATTCATTTGTAAACCAGTTATTTGGAACTTGGAATGCTCTTTCTCATAGAAATAGTATAAAAGGTGATAAGTTGACAACCATAAAAACCTGTTTAGTACATAATGTGGCTAAACTATAGTCTAATGACATTCTCTACTCAATCACAATAAACACTTTTTTATCTCTGTTCTAAAGAGCATACCTCAATGGTAATATGTGCATTTCTCTTCTTCATGAGCCTGAGTACTATAAATATGGTCATTAAAAGCCAGAAGTGTGATACCTTCCTAGCTACATGGTGGAAACCATTGGGAGTAGAGTCATTTCTATTCTGGCAGGTCCTAATGGAGACACACCTGGTGTCAGTGTGTCGGACATTCAGAGGAATGGAGGGAAGATGGAAGTGGAGAATGCAAAAGGAAAATTGCCTGCTGTTTAAGAAAAAGCCAAGAAATTGTTTTAGAATAACATTTAGTCTGCAGTTAGTAACTTCGCTTATTTCAGGGTCTTGATTGAGAAACATGACAGTTTCTTCTGCATCCTACCAATCTGTTGCTGGATTTATTTTGTAACAAGTTGGCACACTAGCTGGAACTGTACTGCCATGAAACATACTGTGTTTTCTCAGTACCGACAAGAGTGTAAAGAGTATCTTCCACTCCAAACACTCCACTACTGTGCAAAGCAAGAACTGTCTATAGTCACCTATGTAATTAACTTCTGTAACACACCTTTTAATCCTCATTATCTGGAAGTGATATATTAAACCATTAGATTACATATTTAAACCTCTAGGTATCTCACCTTTTTTTAATCAAATATACTCTTGCATCCATGATAGAATATAACCTCAAAAGATTTTCCTAAAGAAATAGGAAATTGCATTATGCATTATAAACCTGTTTTTCAGTGCGTCAGTTACTACAGTGACTTAAAGGTGGACCAGACTATTACAAAGTTACTCTTGCTAATAAAAGATCATAATAATTATTGAGATTAGGATTTTTTGAAATGAGTGAAGTAGAATGACTTATTTATGTTTGCTTTTTTGCCCTATGATATAGGCCCCCAGGCCTTTGCAGTAGGAGGTGGAGGGTAGAGTTGGGAGTAGAGGAAGAAAAAGGACTGCAGAAAGGGAGTTGGTAATGTTAAGATATTAAAAAGGAAACAGTAATTATTGTTTGTTTTAATTTGGAGGGCTCTCTGACTAGCCCCTATTAGAAACTATTTGGGGATTAGAATCAGGTCAGAGGGAAAAAGTATAAAACTGCAGTACCTGTAAGTTAAGCCATTATCTGTTTTCTGCATACCTTCTGAGGTAAAAGGAAAAATGTGGCTCCACCTTGATTCTGTGTTCTTCATCTCCTAAACTTGTTCGTTAAAAGTGATACTAAAAGTGATACGGGTTACTTTGCAACAGTTGTACATTGTAAGTATGGCCCAGATTGACCTTTGTTAAATGGGAAAGTGGGTCTGACATATAAAGTATGTAATTGCTACCCAGACCATGTTCACCTTAAGGATTAGTAGGCAGAAGAGATCCTTCTCTTTTAGGCTTCTCACAGAAACTGAGACTTTGTCTCTCTCAGATATGTGATGGCAGTTTGTGTATTCATTTGTTTTGGTAATTGTTGCAGAGAAAAGAGACATGACTTACTGTTTTTGTTTACTGAAACTTTTTATGTAGCTATTTTTCTGAAACCTAAAACTAGGATATTACTGTGCATTCACTTTAGCAGGAAGCTTATAGAACATTTATTAAATGAACTGGTTGTGGTTTTCATTTTCCATTCCTTTATATTTGGCTAAAATGACTTCTGGTAATTACTAGTACCCAAAGACCTGTCTTGAGCTTTCTATGTAAGAAAAAGATAACATTGAAAAACTCATCATATTAAAAGGGAATACTTCAGGCTTTGGTAGTTTCACTGTTTGGTAGGAAACAAGCAGAGCTGTCCAGTTTCTAAAACCTTAATTTAAAAGGAATGGTAGGTCATTTTAAGAGGTAATGTTATGAGGTAATTCAATAGCAAATTTCATTTCATTAAAAATACCTATGTTGTCCGAATATGTTCTCTGAAATGGACAGTGCTAATTAACTGCCACTAACTAGACTGGCGTTCTTTTCAAAAAAGGAGTCATAATTCCTAAAACCCCCAGTCCATTCCAGAGTTGCTGACACAGATGAAAGTAGTGATCTTACCGGTGGGCCACTGCAGAGGAGTCTCTTTGCCTGCCCTAATCTTAAGGTTGTGTGTTTTAGAATGTGAATTCAGCAGAAGGAGCCGGTAGGGACCCAGCAATGGAAAGTAAAGGATTGATGGGGCTGGATTTATCAAGTCATCCATTTTAGAGGAAGTTTCTGAATGTGTTTTTCACAATTAAAATACTAATTTTATTGCCAAATTTGATTCTTTAATTGCAGGTAAACAAGTGAGAACCAAACTTTCACAGGCATTTAATCATTGGCTAAAAGTTCCAGGAGACAAACTACAGGTATTTAGGCAATTCTAGCCTTGTTCTTAACCCCAAGAAATGAATAAATGTCACGTAAAAACACTCCTAGCTCTTAATTCCATTTAGCGCTCATGCAGTACCATATTGTTTTATATTAGGGTTGCTAAATAATTACTAGTTTCAAAAACTAAGATACTTGAGACCCTCATAATCTGTTATATAATTTGAAATTCATAAGCTGTTTTAGGTAGTTCAAACATGAAAAAAAATTTTTCAATTGTTTTGTTTTGTTGTTAGATTATCATTGAAGTGACGGAAATGTTGCATAATGCCAGTTTACTCATCGATGATATTGAAGACAACTCAAAACTCCGACGTGGCTTTCCAGTGGCGCACAGCATCTATGGAATCCCATCTGTCATCAATTCTGCCAATTACGTATACTTTCTTGGCCTACAGAAAGTCTTAACCCTTGATCAGCCGGATGCAGTCAAGCTTTTTACCCGCCAGCTTTTGGAACTCCACGAGGGACAAGGCCTAGACATTTATTGGCGGGATAACTACACTTGTCCCACAGAAGAGGAGTATAAAGCCATGGTGCTGCAAAAGACGGGTGGACTCTTTGGATTAGCAGTAGGTCTCATGCAGTTGTTCTCTGATTACAAAGAAGATTTAAAGCCGCTACTTGATACTCTTGGGCTCTTTTTCCAAATTAGGGATGATTATGCTAATCTACACTCCAAAGAGTATAGCGAAAATAAAAGCTTTTGTGAAGATCTAACAGAGGGAAAGTTCTCATTCCCTACTATTCATGCTATTTGGTCCAGGCCTGAAAGCACCCAGGTGCAGAATATCTTGCGCCAGAGAACCGAAAACATAGATATTAAAAAATACTGTGTACATTATCTTGAGGATGTAGGTTCTTTTGAATATACTCGGAATACTCTGAAAGAGCTTGAGTCTAAAGCCTATAAACAAATTGATGCGCTTGGTGGGAACCCGGAGCTAGTAGCTCTAATAAAGCACTTAAGTAAAATGTTCAAAGATGAGAACGAATAATCTTAAGCCATTCTTGATTAGGTCTAATAGCTTATTTTAGTTATTTTTTTGTCTTTTTATTTATCATCTTTAAAATTTGGCCCAAGCTGTTTGTCTCCAAAATGAGTGAACAGGAGTGATACTGTTTCAGTTTAGAACCACTCTATACAAGTAATTATCATAGTACAAAGTTAAAGGAGTCAAAAGGAGCCGCATTTAAACAGGTCTGATTTGAATGTCATATTGTGTTCTGTTGGGTCCTGTGGCCTACTCTGCCATGAATGTTTGGTTGATTCTGTCAATAAAGAAGACTTCAGTTTACAGAAATTTTTATCCAGAAACTTCCTAACTATACTGTATGTATAGGCAGTTCCCAATTCATCTACCCCAGGTCCCAGCCAGTGCCCACTTGGGACCAATTTCTGTTAGCTACCTGGCCCCAATGCTGTAGGAACTCCTCTTCCTAAATTTGCTGCTAAATTTCCTCCCTGGAATCTCCCTCACTGGAGTCTTCATGAGAAGGCTGACAGTGATAAACAGAGAGCACTCCGGTTCTTTTTCTTACCCCCCTCCATTTTCCCTTTCTCCCTGCCCAGCAAATTCTGCTCTTCGCTATGGAGTCTCCTTTTACGTACTAGCCCAAATTCTTCCTTTTTTCTTTCTAGTGTAACTGGTGCCCCCAAAATGATTAGTGTCTAGGTACAGCAGTGTTTTTCTATGTGGGAAGAAAAAACGTACATGGAGAAGTATTTTAAGATCGAGCCTTTAAACCTTTTTGTATTTTCCCATCATTAGTAAAAATCATGAAAGAATGCTCACTTCAAGTATAAAAGCAGGGGGAAATGGTCTTTTCTTTCCAAACCCCTACCCCCCACCCCGCCCCCGTGAAGGCAGTTGGTGCTTGAAAGGGAAGTAGGCATCTTTAATTGAAAGAAAAGTGTTATCCTGAGAGCTAGTGCCTAACTGAAAAGTAGCCAAAGGCACTAATTAGTTTTATAGTACCGTTATCCTGATGGTCCCCTCTGTTTCATTTCCAGCCCCATACCCCTGGAGCCATCAGTGGCTCCAGAGATAGAAAAGAGACCCTGATTCCTGTATTAGAAGTAGTGTTGACATCCCAAAATGAAAGTTTACATTTTTCAGAAACTGCATTTTGCTTGGTTGGTTTTATAATACGTTATCTCAAATCTAATCACTTGTATGAGACATTCTCACCAAAGCACTCAACCTAAATCCTTTTGAAAAGTTGGGTATAACTTTACTAACTTTTAAGAGACTTTGAATCTTCCATTTTAATTGATACAAGGAAACTTTAAAATCATGGATATTTGTGCTACACTATGGGAATTTGAATTTTGTGCTTATGGACCTATAACTTAAAAAAAAAAACCGGGAGCCAGCCCAGTGGCTCAGGTGGTTGGAGTGCTGTGCTCCTAACTCGGAGATGGCCCGTTGGATTCCCACATAAGCCAGTGAGCTGCGCCCTCTACAGCTAAGATTGTGAACAACAGCTCTCCCTGGAGCTGTGCAGCCATTAGCAGTTGGAGGTTGGCGTAAGCTGCAGGGAGCTGCCTTAAACCACCAGCTGCCTTAGTGGGGGGACGGCAAGGCTCATAATACCCGCATGGGCCAGGGAGCTGTGTCCTACACAACTAGACTGAGAAACAACGGCTTGAACCCGAATGAGGGGGCGGAGAGGGAAAGCTGAAGAAGGGGAAACAAAAAACAAGCAAAACATTTTTTTAAAAAAAGCTCTGATTATTCAAAAAGATCTAATAACTATATAGACAAAATAGTTACCTTTAAAATAAAGATTGCTTAAGTAGATTATTCCTTACCTAATGAAGTAAATTTTGGCCTGGTGCTATTCATGATTCTTTTGCCATTTTTATCTTGCCTTTGTCAGTGACAAATGCTTGACATTGAATTGGGGACTCGTAAAGAGTCATTTTATCTACTGACAAATAAAAAAATCATTCTTTTCACTTGAACTGTAGTCACAGTTGTTAATCAAGAAGAAAACCAGCTATGAGTAGTTTGAATCTATTAACTTACCTACTTAGATTTTAAGGTACAGTCATTTTTTTCTGCATAAAGGAATATCTTGTGGTAACCCAAGTAAGAATTGGGTTTGTCATTTAGAAGATTCGTAATTTTAAAACATTCACTTTCACATTTCTAGTCTATGAAGCTACAAAAAAAAAAAAAAGGATTTTATTTGCCAAAATCAAAAGCATAAAGGCTGGGTACGTGGCCATAAGTTACTTTCTAACTTCAGCAAGACTTTAAATCCATCAGCTCCTCTTTTCCACTCGGTCAATTTACGAACTCGACCTTCCCTTCCTGATCTTACCCTATAGAGGTTCACTTCAGGGAGACTTTAAGGAGCTCAGGTCACTTTCCTCCCTGTCTTCGGCCCCTCTCATCCTGCCAGTTGCCAATCCTGGATGAATCCAACCAAACACGTTCTTTGCTCCTTCCAAGTCATTGAGTGCTGCTGGGGAACGATTTCAAATCTTGTAGTCAGTGCAAGTTAAGTATTACAGCCCTCTTATTTTTCACAACTAATTCTGATGGAGATTGCAAATTTGTCAATCTGAAGTCCTTTGCTTCTCCTCCACTCTTCTCCCATTAAATGTGTCCCAGCTCTGCTCAGTAGATGACTGAAGAAAAAAACAAAACATCTAGTACCTAACCTAATAGGTACTCCATAAACATAACATTTCTTTCTCCTTCTCCTTCCTCTCAGAACATTGATTTAAAAAGAGCCAATGGATAAATCCTGATATAAAGTAGGGGATGAAATAAGTCCCTCCAGAGGCTTAAAGAGGGCATGAAGAACAGGAGGGCTGGTTTGGCATAGGGCAAGACAAACTTTATCACACTCAAAGTTGTCTTAACGCACTGTCATTCTCACATTTTAAATTCTCTTTGAATTCCCAGTACTGCCACCTGTAAATTCCTTGGCATAACATATAAGGCTTTCCAAAATCAGATCTCCCACCTAAACTTAACTAGCCATATTTGCTAGTTACATACTTTACTCTTCCCCCACACCTTATTCTCTGCCGTAAAAAAGTGCTCATAACTGTTGAGAAAGTCTATTCTAGTATTCATTTAATTCATTTCTTGAGTGCCTGTGTGCTAGATCCTTTGCTAGGCTTTGGAAACAGGAGAGTGATAGACACGACCCCTTAACCTCGTGATTTTCCTGTAATGGAGACTGGTAAGTAAACAGCCAATTATTAAACAGTATCCTTAGTGCTGGAATCAGCACTTGTCTGCCTCTCCCATTGGATTGGAAATTCATTAAGGACAACGGCTGACTTAGCCTGCTATTCCCAATAGCACTTAATAAATATTTATGAGTGAAAAAAAATCTGCTTGAAATTAATCTCCCACCTCTCAAGCATTCCATTAAACATAATGTATGTGAAAAGATATTATAAACTTCAAATGTTAGCTTTTATGTTAATGTGCTTCTTCTACTTCTAATGATTCTTACTCAACGTTCTCTTCCATTCTGAAAGCACTTAGACTGTTGACTCTCAGTTTTGTCTGTGATTACCATTATATCAAAAGCCTCACTTCCTCAAACTTAAGTCCTATATCTAACTGCCTAGTCACCTGAGTTTTCTGTTGTCACCTTGAAATCACATAATTAAAACCAACTTACACCTTCTTTCCTATCCCTCTACCAATCCAAATAATGGAATAAAACCACTTCTACCTCAGCCTTTCCTATCACCAGCTTTACTCTCGAAGTGATCCAGGAGGATGATTTCTTATCCTTGCTTCCTGTATCCATCCAGTCCTCCCAAATCTTATAGCTTTGTCCTTCGAGATGTCTCTTATCTGTCCCCTACTTTCCACTTTCACTGTCATTAACTTGGAACAGGTTTGATTGCTGTACATGAAGGGCTGATATTTGGTGGCTGAAATACAGAAAAAGGCTCGTGATAATGGACACCATAATAATGTAAATTCAGACATAATGCAATTATCATTTGGCTCTGCAACCCCCACCACCTCCAGCTGGCTAACTGCAGACTTCCTCTGGTTATTCCATTAATCTTGTAATAATGCAACTTCACATTTTATGTAATTAGATATATTGGACTTTACAAGTAGTATGTCGTAATTTTACTGTAATCCTTACTGGTTGTTAAAAAGTACGGTGCAATAACCAATAACATTAGTAATACAAATTTTAATAACCCATTAGTTCAAGTTAATTGTATAGAAAGTTTCATGACTATTGATTACTGGGCATCTTTTCATAGAGATATCTGGAAAACATTTGCACCACTAACTGCTACATCACGTACATTCTTTATAATACACTCTTACCAAAACTTGCACACTTAAATTGTAAAACAGGAACAAACATTTGAAAAGTACATTGGGGCCGGCCCGGTGGCTCAGGCGGTTGGAGCTCCGTGCTCCTAACTCTGAAGGCTGCCAGTTCGATTCCCATATGGACCAGTGGGCTCTCAACCACAAGGTTGCCGGTTCAACTCCTCAAGTCCCGCAAGGGATGGTGGGCTGCGCCCCCTGCAACTAGCAACGGCAACGGCAACTGGACCTGGAGCTGAGCTGCGCCCTCCACAACTAAGACTGAAAGGACAACAACTTGACTTGGAAAAAAGTCCTGGAAGTACACAGGGTTCCCCAATAAAGTCCTGTTCCCCTTCTCCAATAAAATCTTAAAAAAAAAAAAAAAAAAGTACACTTAAAGAGATTTAGCTTTAATAAATGATATTTTAATATGTCAATATTTTACAAGAAAGAATTTATTGAAGCTGCCAGAGTATTCAAT
This sequence comes from Rhinolophus sinicus, assembly GCF_057876585.1. NCBI lineage: Eukaryota > Metazoa > Chordata > Mammalia > Chiroptera > Rhinolophidae > Rhinolophus > Rhinolophus sinicus. The sequence goes on from NC_142506.1 coordinate 47,121,400, forward strand.
TAACCATAAAGAATTGGACATGTAAAACTAAGAAGCTGAAAATGTAGGTTACTGAAACAAAACAAAATAGCAATTCCAAAAGACAAACTAATAGATTGTTTGTTAGATTTATTGAATCCTAAACTTGGCCAATTACAGTCTGCAAAGCTCTAGTTGAAGAAGAACAAAAATTAAATTATAGCAGTCACTGAATAAGACTTACCCAAAAATAAGCCCCAGTTAAGATTGTCAGCCAGATGGATGCATTTAGTACGTAATGACAACGTTCCAGAAGAAGATGACATGACTGTATATTTGAATAAAAGTAAATTGTTGTACATGAAAAAATAACACATCCCCTGAAAATACACCCTAATGCGTCTTTTGGAGCAAAAATTAATATAAGAGCCGGTCTTATTTTTGGGGAAATACAGTAATTGCTAGTAGTTTAGAGGAAACTGGGAGAGGATTCAGCACCATGAAGAATGTCATTAATATCAAGAGAAATTCTCAATTTATTGAGACCAAAAGTTACCTATGTCTATCAATTTAACAAGGAAGTTGTTGGAAGAATTTATAGTTTACTGTGTTATAGCTCAGGAGTACCATTTAGCTTGTGATTGCTGCAAGAAACAAAAGATCAAACCAATTTCCTCCTGGCTTAAATATACCGTATTTCCCCGAAAATAAGACCTAGCTGGACAATCAGCTCTAATGCGTCTTTTGGAGCAAAAATTAGTATAAGACCTAGTATTATATTACATTATATTTATTAACTTATACCCGGTCTTAAGACTGGGTCTTATATTAATTTTTGCTCCAAAAGATGCATTAGAGCTGATTGTCCGGCGAGGTCTTATTTTGGAGGAAACACCGAAGCATATTTGGATAGTTAATGTCCCCTAACTTGTTTTCCTGAAATCTCCTCTTTAGCCCACGTTGCACACACTTGCCAAAGTAATCTTAATTATTTGCTTTCATTTTATTCCTGCTCAAAAATCATTTCCTTACGGGACAAACACTTTAGCTTCACAAAGCTATCTGTAATCTTCCTGTCTTATCTCCCACCATCCCTTTACTTCACCTAAACCTGCCTAGTTCATTCTCACCTAAAGACATACATGTTTCCACTTTCATGCCTGTACTAATATGCTTGTTTCTGAAATGCTCCTCTGCTCCCCATCAAATTTGTTGTATCTTTGAAGTCTAACTTAAAGTTGGATTTCCTTGCTGAAGACTTTGTTTCCAAATCAAAATATCTTTATAATAATAGTAACGATGTAACTAGGAAAAACAAACCACTCCCTACACTCAGACAGAAAATAAGAGATTGGCCTTTAGCTAAGTGTTCAGTAGAGACCTTACAAAGCAAAGCTTAAATATGGTCTTTAGTTAACTAAGGTAATAAATAGCTATTACAAGGCATATAACTGACTCAATAAAGGGTCTTTTTATTATTCCCAGCAGACCTATTGTTCCCTAATAGGAAGTGAGGTACTGATTCCATTGTAAGGCAGCTGGAAAACATTTCTTTAAGAGAGATTTATAGCAGTGTTTCTCGAACTTGAATAACATACTGTCCATCTCCTTTAAAAGACAAAGAATTATTCTGGACCTCAACTGTTAACCTAGGTTATTTTTGTTATACCGTTACTTACATAGGTAAAGTAAAACAAGGCATAAGCTCATATAGGGAACACCTTTGTTGTTTATTGGCCATTCTCTGCCATCTTAATTCTTCCTAATAACATTTGTTTCATTTTGGTGAATTACCTCTCCCCAATTATATACGACCAAAGTACCCTACCTCCCCACATAGAAGCCTAAGGTTGCTAATCCTTCTCACTTCTCTGCTCCAGTCAAAGGGAGATTCTTGAGTGGAGAAAACTGGTGGAGTCCACTCATCTGGCAGCAGACTGGCCAAATGGCTAAGTAGTACTGCTGTTCGGGTTCTTTTCTGGTTCTTGTTCTGTCTTGGTTCTTTGTCCTGGACTTGAACCTGATGCACCTTCTGGGAACTAGGAGTAGCATGAGAGACTTTCACTGTACACCCATTTTTGACTTTTGAAGCATCTAAAAGTATTATCTATTCAAATATTGAATAAAAACACTAACAAACGACAACAAAATAAATAAGGCACCAGTAAACAAGGCACCTAGCCAAGCTGACACATAAAATTAACCTTCACAACCCAGCATGCCTAGAGAAAGAGCTGCACACCATAAGGTGAACAGCTGATTCTGCCTTGTGATGGAACAGGAAGGGCAGATCTGGAAGAAGATTATAAAATGTTACGAGAGAATTAGATTTTGATTGCCTTTTCTTACATAAACCTTTTTTGAATATCCTTGTGAACAATTACTCATAGTCTCAGCTCCTATGGTGTCCATTTAGACACTACGAAATCAAATAAATCTCCTGAAACTGAGGGGCTTAACTGACCTTTAATTTCTGTTATTCCACAACGCCGAAGGGCTTCTGTACTAAAATAGGTGTCATGGTCCTGATAGCAAAAATCAAGAAAGTAGATGTAGTCACTGAGTGTGTAGCACAAGAGGAGCAGCAGGCAAGGAAAGATGTCACTGAGGAAGGAAGCAAAGGAATAAGGAACCCAGGAAGGAAGAAGAGAACAGCTCATTGAAAAGAGGGATTCTTAATCTGTGACCTGTGGACTCCTTTGGGGCCCATTAATGGGCTTCAAAGGATTAACTATCTCCCTGCAATTATATGCAAAATTCACATGTACGTGGATCTAGCTGTCATCAGATTTCCAAAGTGATTTGTATCTCCCTGTCCAAAAAAAAAAAAAAAAAAAAAAAAAAAAAAGTTTATTGAATGTGGCAATTGGAAGATCTCTTCTTTAAGAGCCATTTAACTTTGCTCCCTCAACTTCCTTTCCACTTCAACTCACTGCAGTTTGGCTTCCAAGTCCACCACTACCAAAACCGTTCTTGTCAAGGACACTGACACTTATCGTGCAAAACCTAGTGAGTAGCTCTCTCACTTGACTTCCCAGCCTTCCCTTACCTTCCTACTGTAAGTTGGTACCTTCTTAATCATAGCACCATCGATTTCCTTTATCGCACCTAGCATAGTCTGAAATTGTTTATATATCATCTGCACCATATGTTTAGGATATAAATTTGTCTAGGACTGGAACATTGCATCTCTTTTTCACTGCTAGATCTCCAGTGTCTAGAAATAGTGTTTGGTGCAGAGCTGGCATTCACTAAATATTTACTTAATGCATGAATGATGAGACTCAAAGTGGATTCATTGCAAATATTCAATGTTTTAAGTTTGAGACTTTTTCTACAATGATTAAATACCATTTTTCCAACAAAGGGGGATAATTAACCCTATCAACCTATGCTGTAGAGAAATCAAGGAATGTGATTTGAAGTCACTGGTGACAGATGAGAAGGTAATTCTGGAAGAACTGGAGGAAATAGAGAAGCCAGGAGGTCAAGCTGAAAAGGATTAAAGTAAAAGGGAGGTGAGGAATGAGAGACAAGGTGTATAGTCCTCTTTCAGAGAAAGCATTTAGTAGAGAAAGCACTTCAAGGGCATAACACCATTGAAGCAGCCGTGTGCAGGATCAGTATGAAGAGAAAAGGACTGAAGGCAGAGAGGGATTATTCTTTCACTCTAGACAATACCGGGCAAGTATTGTCACAATTTAGTGAAGAGAACAAAGTATTTTACAAAGAAGAGGAAGAATCACGTTTTCTGTATCTGTTGTGGGGCTGGCCTGAACTTTGAAGTTATAAGGTCCACAGCTCTTTCAGGGCACAGATGAGTGTTAGTAAATTTACCTTTATTCTGCTTCAGTTTTCTTCTAACATGGGGCCAAAGGTGTCCTCCAACCTTCATGTGTGCAGTGATAAAACTCATCTGATGAAGCCCGTTAGAGACAAACTTCTAAATCCTGTAGTCTAACAAAGTTAGGTTTAACTTGCTGACACAGGGAGACCACACACCAGAGGAGCTGGGAAGTCTGGGGGGGAAAAAAAAGAGCCAGGGGAAACCAGAGGATTTTTGGAGTGTAGGTAAGAATTAAGAAGCCTCAGGCCTGGGTTAGGAAGCAAGCTCCAAGGTTTTGTATCTTTGAAAACCGTAAAGTTAAAATAAGTGTGAGATGTTACATCTGAAAACCCCTTATTTGAAGCTCTGTATTTGGATTGGAAAAGCATCAGCATGATCCACACGGCTCAGCCTCTCCAGGCGGGACTGGGATGTTCCACTCATACTGACAGGATTTCAAACAACAAAGAAGTTTGTTTTGGGGAACAAGGTTACTCGGTCTGTGTCCTTTCATTAAACAACAGCAGTTTTCCATATTCTCAACGGGTATCGCCAAATTCTCGACTTTATAAACATTCATCTGAAGGCTACTTCCCTGGTGTTATTCAGTGTCCCCTTGGTTGGGTTAAAGACCTCTTCCACTTGCACCACCAATAACACGACAGGTACTGTGTGCTTTAGTTACGCACCACACCCCACAGCTAAACGTTTACTGATGCGTCATTTCATTTGACCCTGACAGCCAACCATCGAAGTATTTACATGAGAAACTGATGCAGAAATTAGCCTGACTACGGAATTTGCTTCTTCCATTATTGCGCTTACTTTCATTCTGCCGTATATTTTAGCTAGTTAATTTTTTTTCTCCCAGTTTCTGAGGAATCATTATTCTATCCTGCGACCACATGCTTCCTACGCAGTAGACTCTCAATAAACATGGAGTTGAATTACACACACGACTTGTAACTCGCTTCCGTGATAACAAGTGAATCGGAACATGCTCGTTCCTGGAGCTATTCTGTCCTCCTGACTCCGGGCATCAATCGCTCCCGCAGCACAACGGTGCGTGAGCGGCAGGTCCTGGGGGAACTGACCCAACCTCCGGCTACCAGGACTCGCGGGCACTCAGGTCTAAGCTCCGACGGTCGTCGCTCACTCCCGCGGAGGCGGGACTTCCGGCCTCTCCGAAGAAGCACTTCCAGCTCCTGCCGGAAGCTCGGCTGCAGGACGGCGCGTGCGAGGAGCCGCCGCGGCGACCACCCGGCTGGGCGCGCGTAGGTGAGCGTCGGAGGGGCTGGGGAGCCGAGGGTGCGAGTGTTCCTGGTGGCCGGCAGCCGGCGGCCAGCCTGCAGTGCTCCGTCTTCCTTTCCTGTCCTAGAAGTTTCCTAGAAACTTCCCAGGTTGGCAGAGCCGGGCGTTGTCTGCTCCCTGCGGCTTTGACCGAACCCAGACGCGTGGGCTCGATGGGTGCGCGTGTGTGTGTGTGTGTGTGCGTGTGCGAACGTGTGTGCGGACGTTGGCGCGTGTGTGCGTACGGGAACGTGTCTGTGCCGACGTGCGTGCGGCGTGGGGGGCGAGTGTGCGGGGTCTCTCGTCCAGCACAGCCGGAGGGGCAACGCCGCCCTGCACGACGCAGAAAAGCCTTATTAACTTGTCCCTTTGGAAGAGATGAAATTGGTACAGGCGATCAATAACTTGGTGTCACATTAGGGAAACAGCCCTGTCCTTCCTAATCATTTAACATTTATGATGGAGAAATAATATTAAGTGGTGGAGAACATTTAACATTTTTGCATAATGCTCACTGCCAGCTTAGACTGCCCTAAGTTGTGGGTGGATCCAGGTGAGGGTGTGACATCCCTGTTTCCAAAGAAACCACAGTTCTACTTAGAGGTTTCAAACATATAATTCTATAATACATCATCTGTATATGGCACTGTGTTTAACTCTGAAAGTCAAATCTCCCGATATATTTGACCCCCGTATGCTTTTGTAAACAGCACATCACGGGGGATTTTTTTTTTAAAATCTGAGTCAACAGTCTGCCTTTTGACTGGCAGGTTTATTGTACATGCATTCATTGATTCATTGTCACTACTGACAGATATTTGTTCAGGCCTGAACCTTTGGAGTCATCCTTGACTCAGCTCTTTCATACCACACCTAAAATCTGTCAACAAATTATATGGACCCCACTTTCAATATCTATCCAGGCTCCCAAACCCTTCTCACTGTCTTCACTTGACCAAGTTACGGTCATCTCTCACCTGGATAACTGCAGTGCTCCCAGCTAGTCTGCTTTTTCTTCTTGCAGTCTGTTTGCATCATAACATCTAAAGTGATCCTTCTAAAAAAAAAAAAAAAATCAGATTATCTCCCCCCTTTCCAAAAATCCTCCAAGGATTATCCATTTCACTAAGAGTAGAAGCCAGAATCTTTAGAATGGCCCCCAAGGTGCAGTCATGCTTTACCTCTGATCTCTTGTATTTTCCCTTTGCTCCACTCTAGGGCATCCTCAAGTACATCCTAACCTCAGGATATTTGCACTGCTGTTCCTTTGCCTGGAATGCTCTTCCCCCCATGTCCACATGGTTCAATTCCTTAAATTCCCTAGTGTTTTTTGAATATTCTCGGTGAGGCCTTCCCTTATGTCTCCATTGTACTTGAACTGATCATAGGAGATGCCATTGATTTATTCATTTATTTGGTTTATTATGTTTACCCCATTAGGATAGAAGCTTCACGAGGTCAGGTATTTTTCTGTGTGTGTGTTTTTTTTTAGTAGACTCTTCATAATGAGTGAATTTGGACTTTTTCTACCATCTTTCATTTTTTATTTTCTTTGCCTGTTTTAATTTCCTTTTTTGCCTTTTTATATTGAACTTTTTTTTTTTTTTTCCCTACTATTTTTTGCAAGATATATTACTCTGTGACTCTATTTCTGTTCCTACAGTGATTGACCATTGACTTTTAATTTTACTGTGCATACTTAATTGAATCTAATTCAATCTTAATAAAATCTTAACACTGTAGAACCTTTAAGTTACCTACTTTAAACAAGCTTCCTGGATCATCTTAATATTTTATTTTTGTAAAATGTAAACGTTCAGCAATAAAACTAGTAGTTGTTACTATTTTCTGGTGGTTTTGATTTTTTTTTTCCTTTTGGTTTATTAAAGTCAATTTATCATACATTTTAGTAGAGTTTTTTTGTATACTTAGCACTTTAAAGTTGATTTTTTAAAAGTATGTGATAATTTATCTTCACATTTTGCTGGGAAGTATGCAAGAGAGTCAATTGAAAGCAATATCATAGACATATTTCGTGTAAAATGAATATTACCCACAAAGTATGTAGGGGCTTCCACAAAAGGGAGACACCACTGTTTGCCAGTTATTAGGAGTACCTGGAATGAATTTGTGGAAGAGTGATTAGGGAAGATTTGGTGGTATTTGAAAGTGTATGTAGTAAAAGGGCACATATTGGCTCATTAATTTTATTAGTTCACTTTCATATAGTTTTGTCATAAATATTGTGAATTTGGTGTAGATTTAAGTCATTGGTGTTTGAGAGAGAAGACGCCTACAGACTCCTCGGAAATGCTTAAAGCTTTTTCGAGGGCCTACTTAAAATGGTGTGAGACAATTCAGTATGTGAGGGCAGAGGAGCTGTGGTAACAGCTTGGACACCGGTTGTGACATCAGGCATGAGGTGTATGAAAGGACTGCAGGACTTTCTGCTCAGTGAAATAAGCCAGTCACTAAAAGACAAACACTGTAGGGTTCCACTTATTGAGATACATAGAGTAGTCTAGTTATAGAAAGTCAAGTAGTCAAGTTCATAGAAACAGAAGGTAGGGGCTGAAAAGAGAGTGGTATGGGGAGTTCTTCAGGGAGTTACAGAGTTTCTTTTTTGCAAGATGAAAAAAATTCCGTGATTGGTTGCACAACAGTGTGAATGAATATATCGAATACTACTGAATTGTACACTTAAAAATGGTTAGATGATTTATGTGTATTTTATTACAGTTAATTTTTTTTTAAAGGACAGCATATGGATTTGTTTAAAATTGGGCTAAATACTTAGAAATTGTTACATTTTAGGTGTTAATTTAAAAGCAAATGGCATTTTTGCCTTTAAGTGTTTAAAGGTATCCTCATATTTAGTCTCCCAGCATGAACTTCCAGTCAGTGAAACCCTCTTATATTTCCCTACCCGGAAAATGTGTTCTCTTACTCTCTGCCACTCATTTCTAACAGCTTAACCAGGGTGTGGATGCCACACGGAGCGTTCCCTTACTCTTGACCCACATGGTTCTCCTCCATCACTGAACTTGGTCCTTGCATTCCTAATTTTAGGTCATAGTTTTTCATTGTTAGTTCTCTCTCCCAATTAGACTGTAAGTTCCAGCTAAGCATGTCTTCTGTTTCCTTAACCTGTCACAAATCTGAGGACTCACAGTTTGTTAGTGCCTGAGCCAGGATTACTACTTAGAGCTGCTGAATCTCTGTGTGTTTCCCATTGAGGTTGAGTTTTCTACTTGATAGGTGTCATTGTGTGAATGATACATCTGACTTCATACCAATTATTTTGGTACAATTTTGAACAAACATTAAGAAAAAATTTAGGAAAATACATTTAGAAAGATACTAGAACTCATATTTCAAAATCTTTTTTAACTGAGTTAATGAAAGGCTTTAGGTGTAGCTGGATCAACTCTGCTTTCCTGTTTGGTCTTATTTTCAGATAGGTTTTTTCCACTTAGTGACAAAGGTGTCCCTTAGTTATTCCAGGTTTAAATCATTCTTTTGTTTTAAGGTTTTGGGAAAGAAAGATTTTGATGTCTCCTCAAGGGCTAATGTCATTTGCTGAAAGATTGGCTCTGTTTGCTTGGGTTAGGATTTTCAGACAGGGACCAGTTGCTGGATGCAAGGAACTAGAGGTAAGGAGTCTTCAGATTGGCTGTCTTCGGCCATTCGTCCACTTCTGTAGTGGGTGAATGGCAGCGCACCAGGCAGAGAAAGTGCGTGTTCCAAAAGGGCTAAGAAAGACAAAATAGATGAGAACCATTTCAGCAGTATAGATTAAGCAGTATAGATTTGATTAAGTACATTTCCCAGGTTAAGAGCCTTCCATCCTTCAAAAATAGCACAGTAATTTTTAGAAGAATTAAGAAATCGGTTAAATTTTGAATTAATATTGTGCAATTACAGTAAGGGAAATGTAAGAACTTTGTAAAGTGCTATATAATTTTGTTCAATAATTTGCTTTGTTGTTGATGCTTCAGACTCACCACCAAATTCTTCTCATGTCCTCTAACTTTCTTCATTGATTCTAAGACTCTTAGCCATGTCGAGCAACTTCTCATGTGTTCGTTAGCCATTTGTATATCTCCTTAGGCTGTATGTCTGTGCAGATCTTTTACCTATTTTTCAGTTGGGTTATTTGTCTTTAGGAGAGTGGTAGCAATTCTTTTTTTATTTTTTCAGTTATAGTTGACATTCAATATTATTTTATACTATTTTCAGGTGTACAGCATAGTGGTTAGACATTTATATAATTTACGAAGTGATACCCCGATTAGTACACCCCTGGCACTACACATAGTTATTACAATATTGTCTGTATTCTCTATGCCGTGCTTTACATCCCCATGACTATTTTGTAGCTACCAATTTATACTTCTTAATCCCTTTCCCTTTTCCACCCAGCCGCCTAACCCCCCTCTCCTCTGGCAACCATCAAAATGTTCTCTATATCAATGTTTTCTATATCTATTTCTATTGCATTTGTTTGTTTATTTTGCTCTTTAGATTACACACGTTAAGTGACATCATACATTATTTGTATTTCTCTGTCTGACTTCCTGCACTTACTGTCCATCCATGTGGTTGCAGATGCCAAGATTTCATTCTTTTTTATGGCTGAGTAATGTTCCATTGTATATACGTACCACCTCTTTATCCATTCATCCATGGGTGGACACCCAGGCTTCCTCCGTATCTTGGCCATTGTAAATAATGCTGCAGTGAATATATGGATGCACATGGCCCTTCAAAGTAGTGTTTTATACTTCTTCTGATAAGTACCCAGAAGTGGAATTGTGGGTCATAAGGTAGTTCTATTTAAAAAAAAATTTTTTTAAAGGTTTTATTGGAGAAGGGGAAGAGGACTTTTATTGGGGAACAGTGTGTACTTCCAGGACTTTTTTCCTAGTCAAGTTGTTGTCCATTCAGTCTTAGTTGTGGAGGGTGCAGCTCAGCTCCAGGGGCGCAGCCCACCATCCCTTGTGGGACTCGAGGAATTGAACTGGCAACCTTGTGGTTGAGAGCCCACTGGCCCATGTGGGAATCCAACCGGCAGCCTTCGGAGTTCGGAGCATGGAGCTCTAACCGCCTGAGCCACCGGGCCGGCCCCTTCTATTTTTAATTTTTGAGGAAATTCCATACTGTTTTCCATAGTAGCTGTACTAATTTGCAATCCCACCAACAGTGCATGCGGGTGTTTTTTTCTCCACATCCTTGTCAAGACTTGATGTTTATTGATTTACAAGTATTAATGATAGCCGTTTTTATAGGTGTGAGGTGATAGCTCATTGTGGTTTTAATTTGCATTTCTCTGATGATTAGTGATGTTGAGCATCTTTTCCTATGTCTGTTGGCCATCTTTATGTCCTCTTTGGAGAAATGTCTATTCAAGTCCTCTGCCCATTTTTTAATCAGATTGTTGTTTGTTTTTTTTGGTGTTAAGTTGTATGAGTTCTTTATAAATTTTGGTTATTAACCCCTTATCGGATGTCTCATTAGTGAATATCTTCTCCCATTCAGTAGGTTGTCTTTTCGTTTTGTTGACAGTTTCCTTTGCTGTGCAAAAAGTTTTCAGTTTGATATGGTCCCATTTGTTTATTTTTTCTTTTGTTTCCTTTTGACTGAGGAGATAATAAAAAAAAAATGTAATTAAGAACATTCGTCATTAGCTATCAACATTAAAAATGCACATCCCTTTTGATTCAGCAATATCCGTTTTGAGAATGTTTCCTATGGATATATTTGCACAAGTGTAAAAAGATAAATGTGCAGGCTTAATCCTTCTACTATTGTTTGTAGTCAGAAAAACTTGGGAATAATCCAAATGTTCATGAGTTTGAGGACTGGTTAAATAAATTATGGTTTACCAATACAAATATGCAGCCATGAAAAAAATTAAAGGTCCTGACATGGCTGTGGCTAAATCTCTAGGATATGTTACTGAATGAAAATGTAAGGAATTGAACCACATATCTAGTAGTATGCTCTCATTTATATAAAGAAGAAAGTAATATATTTGATTGTACAAACATGAAATATGTATGGAAGTATGTGTGACATACTAATAAATCTGTTGCCAGTGGGAAGAAATAATGACTGGCAGGAGTGAAAGGGGAACTTTCAGTATATCCCTTTAATACTTTTGAATATCATCTATTCAAAAAATTAAGTGAGAAAGATATGCAGAGAAAAATACAAAAGGGATTACTGAAATGGAGAAAGAGGCAGTTTCTTAACTAATGATCTTTAGACACTTGAACAAACCTTTTAGGAAAACTATTTTAAGGCCAAGCCTAAAATCAACCTGTGAAAAAATGTGAAGACAAGAAAAGAAGCTTTTAGGATTGATTTAGAGTAAAAAATAGTACAAGAAAGTCATCTCCTTGGGTGTAGTAATACATATTTTTTATCTTTAATCTCGAACATTTTCAAGGTAGGAAAATGCAGCGAAAAGTATAATGAACACCTCTATACTCATTGCCTTTATTTCATATTTTTCCCATTTGGTTCATATTTTAAAAATATATGTAATGTAGTAGAAGAGGTGACAGAAACCTGGCAGATTGATTCAATTTCTTATCTTTGGTCCTTTAAATGGAGAATGATTCCTGGTTTGCCAAAAAAAAAAAAAAAAAAAAAAAAAAAAAAGTGATGAAAAGCATGTTGAAGATAAAAAGAGGTAGGATGGTATTTATTTGGCTATTTGAATTAGTGTTCATCCCAAGAGCAATTACATCCAGTAGTTTGTAAAAGAACTGGCCAACATGACTGCAAAAATTCCTGTTCGTAATCTTTGAAGAGCAATGAACAGAGGAGTTACAATTTCTAGGAAAGATGTGACCCTTTAGAAAATAGTAATCTCAGGAGCTGGGAAGAGGTTAGTCAGTCTTGCTAAATTTACCGCATGTTTTCTTTGGGTTGAGATTCCTTGGTGAGCCAGGGAAATTTGTAGAGAACAGTGCATTATTTCCTCCGTCTTTTCATCATCATTCTCCTTTTCCTCCTCCTCATTATTATTAATAGAAGAAAAAACAACTACCCATTTCAAAAAATATTCATACGACTCCGAGATGTGTAAGTTATAAAGTGACAGTCTCCCTTCTCTTACCCCATTCTGCCTCTGTCTCCTCGGCAGGGCGTGTTCCCCGATTCCCTGACTAACAGTATATTTTGATTTCAGTGAAGCATTTCACAGAGTTCATGCTGTTCTTGAATGTGAGCTGGGTAATAGGAGGGCTTGCAACTGAAAAATTTTACCCATAGTTTGTATGGGTTTCTGTCTTTGGTCAGTGTCTTAGATTCTTTTTTTGTCTTTGTTCTTATAAAAATTGCACAGGACAAAGCTGGGAGAGAGAGTTAATATGTTGGATTATTGGATGTTTAATATATATAAATGTATAAAGTTCTACATTTATACATAATATTATAACGTTTTAAGTCCTACCTCAAAATTCGTTGTACAAGTGCAGGATAGAGAAGACCTGACTTGAAAACACTTGAAGGGAATTCATAAGACTGTAGAAACAGGTAAACAAATAGATTTTCTTTTCGTATCAGTGTCAATATCAACTTTTTTTTGATAGACAATTTGTCCATGGCTTTCTAGAATCTTAAACATATTTATTTACTTGGAATAATTGTCTTGATGTTTTTCCAAGGAAGTGCTTCAAAGGACAATAATAATTTAAAAATGAAAGATGTTTTCAGTTCTTTTCTTTGGGACAGTAAACAATAAAAACATTTAACAATAGAGAAATGATTAAGTGGATTGTGGTATGTACATGTCAACATTAAAGTGATTAAAATGATGATTCTCTGGCTGTATAGAAAAATGTTTATAGTGTTAATAAAAGAAGTAGAACAGAAATTATGGATCATAATAAAATTCTGTTTACACGTTAATGAAAATTGAAAGGGTATTTAAAACTACCGAAAACACTTTTTTAGGGTAATGTAATTGTAGTGAAATTTAAACATTTTAATTTTGTGATCAGGAGGTGACAGTAACTCACAAATGGCGATGGAGTGTAGTTCATTGCAGTCTTAATAGTAAACAACAGTCTTTCCTATGTAAAGGGAATGTAACGTTAGGCTACATTATTAAATAAATGATGTTCAGACCATTGAACCCACATATAGGTCAAGTCACATTTGGAATATGGTTTTCAGTTTTAGGTATTTTAAGAAAAGACTCGGTAAATGAATTATGAGGTGAACTTGGAATTCATGTTTACTCTGGTAAAGCATTCTGGAACATGGGTATAGGAAGAGGAATGAGGGGAAATAATAGCATAGTGGTGGCTTTCGAATATTTAACTGTTAGCTGGAAAGAGTATGAATAGCTTGATTCTCTGGCTGCAGAGGGCAGGACTAAAATCCGGGGGTGGAAATGATACCATGTTTCCCCGAAAATAGGACCTAGCTGGACAATCAGCTCTAATGTGTCTTTTGGAACAAAAATTAATATAAGACCCGAACTTATTTGACTATAAGACCTGGTAATATAATGTAATGTAATATAGTATATAATGTTATAATATAATGTAATGTAATATACTGGGTCTTATATTAATTTTTGCTCCAAAAGATGCATTAGAGCTGATTGTCCGACTAGGTCTTATTTTCAGGGAAACACTGTAGGTATATTTCATCTCCTCTTAAAGAACTGTTACCTAACAAGTAGAGACACCTGAAAATTAAATGGGCTGTCTTCATTAGTGAGCAAGTAGATTTAAATAAAAGGCATTCTTAACCGCGGCTTGGTTGGCACCTGGATGAACCTAACCAAGGAACAGTGAGTGACATGCCACTATGTTCAGGTAAACAGGAGAGGGCCCAATACAGGCAACTACAGAAAATGGAACTAGGTGAGCAGCTGACTTCAGGACAGTTTGAGGAGGCACTAAAATGGGGAGGGGGGCTCAATTGGGGGTGATCAAAGTGGTGGTGTTAGCAACAGGCAGTGGTGGTCCAGGGGTCACAGTGACTCATTGGATGACTGGCCAGAGGGAGAGGGTATGGACTTTGAAAACAAGACGGGGTCCAGTTTCTAGATCCTGAAAGAATCCAAGTATCAGAAAGTAAATTATTAGAGGGGTTAAGAGGCTAGTCAAAATCATCAAAAATATTGACCTGACACGGAGCCAATTAATTACTGACGTTAGATACCTTCTACCTAACGACCTCAGGTCCTGTGGGCGTAGCACACAGGTAGGAAAGAAAACATTGTTACTAGAGATCAAATAGGGTCAAGCATGTGAAGGAACTTTGTAACTCATGAATTACACATATTAAAGAAGGACTTCCTGGTATCTTCATTCCTGATTTTGCTATTGTGCCACTTCCTTTCCCTGCTCACCAGTTGACACTGTTTTTCTCCCCGAGACATTCTCACCATTAGTTGGCGTGAGCTCCAACGTGTTACTGTTAGGCCCAGCCCCTGCCAGTTTCAGACTGATGTGGGGCCTGGTTGTGAATTTCTGGGTTTGAATAACCCCGACTCTAGTTCATGGAACCAAGATTCGGCCTAATACTTTAACTTCTCATAGGAATGGAGCTCTGCAGTGATCTTACTAGTTTTCCTCATCAGGGACTAGAACTTTGCATCTGGACACAGGTTTGTGACCAGGCCCCTTTGCTGCTGACTATATTTGTGTCTGAGCATATAAACCATGGTTTCCCATGCCTGCCCCACCAGCCTGTTGATTTTACCAAGTCATCTGAACTCTTGACATTTCCTCTTTTGCTTTTCAAACCTGCTAGGCAGGTTTAGATCTAGGTCTTGGCCCCTTCCCGATTGTCCTGTCCTCCCATATTTACACCGTCAAAATTCAGCCCCATTTTGAAATAGGGGAATTCTTACGAGAATTGGGGAAAATGTTTTTAAGAGAAGCTGGAGAACCTGATTGAATGAACCCAATACTGAAACTTGATAAGAGAGAAAAATGTTCAGATTATTTCCTTTGCATGGGAACAGACAACTGCAGTAATAGATAAAATATCTACTATTACTTTAAAAAAGATAACAAAGGTAGAGAAGTCATAATACTGGAGGCCTCAGCTACCCACATGCTAGTGGAGTTTATGAGTTATCAGGAATGTGATTTAAACCCAGGAAGGTGTGATTAGTGGTGTATGCGTTTCTTATTTTATACACATAGGGTAATATTATTAAACTGGAAAAGTACTTTGTTCAATAGTCCTGTAATTTGTGGTCATTTCAAAATCCTTGTACTGCAACATTGCAACATTTGTAATGGAAACCAAGTTTTATTTCGACAAAGGTGAGGGCATGGCGGTAAACCACATTCACAGGGAACACAAGGTTTTCAAGCCCTGGTCTCACAGGGTCTCTGCCGTCTCTGATACTGTTACTCCATTATTCCTGCTGCGCTTGGATTCCAAAACACCAGGAATCTGGTTTGCTTAAAACTCTCTGGCTTTCTTCTGATCCTTCTAGGGGTTTCTTCCCTCTCCCTTTTAAATATTTTATTTCTCTAGGGTCCTATCATTGATCTTCTTTTCTTGCCACTAGTACACTTTTGATCTCATCCACTTTCATGGTATCAGTTATAAATTGTGTTGATGACTCCCTGATACACATTTCTAATGAAAACATCTTTTGAACTAGGAACCAAAGTCTTCCTAGTCTTTGATTTTATAATTTCTGTCCATTTAATCACCAAACCCTGTTGATTCTAGCTCTTAACTTTCTCTGAAATCCATACCCTTCTCTCAGGTCTTCCTACCACTGGACTGTAAACTCCTGAGTCAGGAATCGTGTGTGTGGTTTCCTATGATGTGAGGCCTAGCACAGTACCTAGAATGCAGCCATGCTCAGTGTGTGTTCAACGAATGATGGCGGCCAATGCCTGGTGTCAGGCCCTCGTTGTTTTCACCTGAATTATAACAATATTTCCCTAACCGACCACTGTTTCTTACTTCCTTTTAATGTACTGTCTACATAGCCACTGGCCTGACATATCTAAAATACAGTTCTAAAAATCTGTAATTTTAATGTGTATTTAAAAGATAAACTCTTTTTAAAAATCATAGCCATTATATTATTGTCATAGCTAAACATGTAACAATGATTCTTTCCCTTTTTTTCAAAATAAATTTATTATTAGCCTTACTAGAAATATTCTTTTTTTAAATAACTACTCTGCCATCTTGACTGTAACCCTAAGAAACAGTTATTCTTTCATATCAAATATCTAGTTGTGTTCAAATTTTCAATTTTCTCACATTTTAAAATTTTTTTACAGTTTTGAAAAATGAGGATCCAAATAAACTCCATACATTGCAGTTAGTTAACATATCTCAAGTTTTTAAAATCTCTTTGTTCTCTCTCTGTTTCTTTTTCTCTTTGTGTTTCATTTGAAGAAATTGATTTGTTTGTCCTGTAGAGTTTCCCACTGTCTGGATTTGGCTGCCCACAGCCTGGTAGTGTCCTTTAGCAAGTTCCTCACTCAGTTTTCTGCTTCCCTGGGAAATGGGCATTGGATTTAGTTATCATTCCTAGACAGATGGTGCTTTTCTCTGAGGTTCCTTTTTTTTTATAAGCATTTAATTTTTTATTTGTTATTCATCATAGGTGTTCCTTCCTCTATCTGTGGATTTGTGTTTTTGTCCCTTCATGAGGCGAGAACAGTGTTCATATCGCCTGTTTCCTGTTTATCAATTTATCCCTTTTTCTTCTCTTTCCTTCCCACCTACTTCACCCTTCAGTAAATGACAGAATAGACAAGTCATGTGATGTGAGCTAACGAGTTAAACAAGATCAAAATATGGTTAGGCAGTAAAGTAAAATCAAATTATGAGAGTTCTTCGCTTCACCAAAATATGAAGACTAAATTGGTCAGAAGTGTTGACCTCATGAATATATGAGATTTAAAAAAAATTTTTTTAACAGAATTTTTTTAAGTTCTTGTCAATGTTATAATTTTCTTCCTAGAGCTCCTCGTAGTTTGGATTCTGGCTCTATTATAATGAATGACACTTTGACATCAGATGTTATTGGTCGAAGAGTTGATGTTAATGGAGAACATGCAACAGTACGTTTTTATGGCATCGTCCCTCCTGTGGCAGGTACAGTATGATTTTGTATGTAGTTGGCTATTTTTTAATTGTTCTGTGTAGGCTTTTCTGTAGTGCTTTATAACATCGACTTTGAAGAAACTAACAACCAATTTATAGATGCCGGGGGTGCCAAAAAAATGTATACACATGACTTGTATTCATCTTTTGTTATTGGTATATATTAAGTATTACAATTTTAATACAGTTTTTTCCTTTCTAAAATATGTATGCACTTTTTTGTCACCCTCTGTAGTTTTATTTGGTGACAATATCCTGTGGTATCTACGGTTCTATTTAATTATATACTTTAATTATTTAGTGTTGCTATTTTATATTAATTCAACCTTAAAATATCTCCTGAGTAAACTTTAAATAACAACCAAACCTTGAATTCTCATAATCCTAAACTCAAAAACTAAGTAACTTTTTGAACTCTTCTGCCATTTATCCATGTGTATATATGTTTAATGTAGTCTGATATAAATACAATTTAGTGTTACCTTTTTTCACTTACTATTTGGCATATACTTAGCTAAGCATTATTTTACTTGTATTTTTTTAAATTGATAAAATTGACATACAACATGTTAGTTTCAGGTACAACATAATGATTTGATATTTGTATGTATTGTGAAATGATCACCACAAAAAGTGTGGTTAACATCCATCACCATATATTGTCACAAATTTTTTTTCTTGTGATGAGAACTTCTAAGAGATACTCTATTAGCTACTTTCAAATATGCAACACAGTATTGTTAACTATAGTCATGGTACTGTACATTACATCCGCAGGACTTCCTTATTTCATAACTGGAAGTTTGTACCTTTTGACTCCCTTCATCCATTTTGTCCATCCCCCCCCACCCTCTCACCCCCCACTTCACCTCTGGCAACCACCAGTCTGTTCTCTGTATGAGTTCTTTTTTAAAAGATTCTACCTATAAGTGAGATTTTATGGTGTTTGTCTTTCTCTGTTTTGCTTATTTCACTTAGCATAATGCCCTCAAGCTCTATCCATGTTGTCACAAATGGCAAGATATCTTTCCTTTTTATGACTGAATAATATTCCACTGTGTATATACACCACATGTTCTTTATCTATTTAGCTGCTGATGGACACTTAGGTTGCTTTCATGTCTTGACTATTGTAAATAATGCTGCAGTGAACATGGTGTGCGTATATCTTTTCATGATACATAGTGTTTTTGTTTCGTTTGGATAAATACCCAGAATTCTGGATCCTATGGTAGTTCTATTTTTTAATTATTTGAGGAACCACCATACTGCTTTCCATAATGGCTGCTTTAATATACATTCCCACCAACAGTGCATAAGGGTTTCCTTTCCTCCACATCCTTACCAACACTTATTTCTTATCTTTTTGATACTAGCCTCTCTAACAGGTGGAGGTGATACCTCATTGTGGTTTTGATTTGCATTTCCCTGATGATGAGTGATGTTGAACACCTCTTCATGTGTTTATTGGCCGTCTGTGTGTTATCTTTGGAAAAATGCCTGTTCAGATCCTCTGCCCATTTTTTGATCAGATTTTTTTTTTTTGCTATTGAGTCATATGAGTTGTTTATATATTTTGGATTTTAACCCCTTGTCAGATATATGATTTGCAAATATCTTCTCCCATTGGGTAGGTTGCCTTTCATTTTGTTGATGGTTTTACTTGTATTTCTTAATGTTTATTTTTAGTACAATACATAGTGTTTAATTATTCCCCACTTTTAGACATTAATTTCCAATTTTATACTTTAATAAATAACAGTGTAGTAGACTTATTTATATGTCTTAGTCACTCAGCAAATATTTGAATATCTTTTATATATATTAGGAACTGTTTGAACTGGTACAGGGAGATTCAGTGATAAACTTAGACCAGAGGGTCTCAAAGTGAGATATCTGACCAGTATCAGCATCTCTTGGTTACTTGTTGGAAATGCAAATTATTGGGCCACACCTGAGAACTACTGAATCAGAAACTCTGGAGCTCATGCCCAACAATCTGTTTTAAGAAGCCCTCCAGGGCATTCTAATGCTAAGGTCTGAGAACTACCAAACTAGATAGATATGGACTCTTCCTTCATGAACCTAAGGTTACTGTGGAAGTTTGTAAACAGATACTTAATATGAGAGGATATTTTTCCTTGTTTGACTGGGATTATTGGTAAATGGGAAGAGAAAGTAACATTTAATCTTAAAGTCCGCTGATTAGCAATCTTAATTGCTAATTAAGCAATCACTGTGTGCTGGGTGCTTTTACATATGCTCTCTGCTTTGAATATTATAATAATTCTAAACTATAGATGGTATTTTTTTATAGATGAGGAGACCAAGACTCAGGTCTCAGAGCTTTCATACAGCAGAGCTGGGATCTGAATCTGTGCTTTGGAGTCCATGCCCTTTCTACCCTACTGTTTTCTCAAGAATATGAATATTTTAAGGTTCTTGATATATGTTGCCAAATTGCTGTCTGAAAGTATTGGATCAGTGTCCAATACCCAGTTCTCCGGGAAGTAGCCTGCGATGGAGGTTCATATTCAGGAAGCTTAGTGTTCAGAAAGTTTATTAGGGAGTACTTTCGAGATCAATACTGAGGGAAGGGAGGGGGCAGGATTGGGTGGAGGGAGGGAGAAGCTGGGCTGTGTTGTGGTCTAATCCCATGTTTCAGCTGGCCTGTGACTCACTCTGAAGACGGAATTGCTTTTAGGTTTTCCAGGTTGAGCTGAGGGGCTCGGCATTTAAATCTCTGTGACAATCTGTCATTGGGTTCTGTTTGCCCTGGGAAGGTGTGCTTTTCCCAGTGGAGACAATTCTAAAAGAGGGCCCACAGTTGAGGGCTAAGCTACGAAAGCCAGTATCCCAGCAGCTATGGGGAGTAAGCCCCAATTAAAGGCAGGCTGGAGTGGTGCACACAGATACAGTAACACGGGTGGGAGCGATTCGTGGTGGTGGTCATGCGGGAGACCCTGCTCGCTGCGCCATTTGTCGTGCTGGTCGACCTGTGGGGTCTCTGGTCCCGCTCCCCACATAAGAACGCAGGATATGGTGAGGCCGAAAAGGAACACCCATGGAGCCATAGGTAGGGGAGTCATACCACTATATTCTCTCTGGCGGCACTATACTCTCACTGGAGGCTGGATCCACACAGTCCGCAAACCGCCATCCACGCTTGCCAGCCCAGCCGCCATCTTCTTGCTAGCCCCCATTCTTCTCTCTCTTCTCTCCCTCTCTTCTACTCTCCTCCGTAGCCACAGCAGTTATATTAGCGGCTAATTGGCTAACTGGCTACAGCTGACGGCCAATCAGCCACAGCTGACGGCCATCTACTACCCGAGCCAGCACTCCTCCACGTGATGCCGAGAGCCTGTAAACTACTTTCTGGGGCTCTGCCCCCACACTCCACCCCTACAGGCTCTCGCCTCACAATCTACGCGACAAGCGTCTTCCACGAGGGGCCCTGTGCGAGGAGCCTGGGGGTGAATGCAATATCCTGGACACAGCCAGGCTCTCTGGGCACAGCTAGGGTTTCTCAGGGCACCACCAGTGCTTCTGGGCACAGCCAGACTTCCTGGGCTTATTAGGGTACCACCTGTCTTCCCGGACACAGCCAGGGTTTCTCAGGGCACCACCAGTGCTTCTGGGCACTGCCAGACTTCCTGGACTTCTTAGGGTACCACTAGTTTCCCTGGGCACAGCTAGGATTTCTCAGGGCACTGCCACTCTCTCTGGAAACAGCCCGACTTCCTGGACTCAGCCAGGTCTCTCAGGGCACTGCCACTCTCTCTGGGATACAGCCCGACTTCCTGGGCACAGCCAGGGCATCTTCAGGGCACAGCCAGACTTCCTGGACACAGCCAGGGCTCTCAGGGCACTGCCACTCTCTCTGGGATACAGCCCGACTTCCTGGGCACAGCCAGGGTATCTTCAGGGCTCAGCCAGACTTCCTGGACTCAGCCAGGGCTCTCAGGGCACTGCCACTCTCTGTGGGCACAGCCACACTTCCTGGACACAGCCAGGGCTCTCAGGGCACTGCCACTCTCTGTGGGCACAGCCACACTTCCTGGACACAGCCAGGGCTCTCAGGGCACTGCCACTCTCTGTGGGCACAGCCAGACTTCCTGGACTCAGCCAGGGCTCTCAGGGCACTGCCACTCTCTCTGTGCCTCTCAGGGTACCCTGCTGGAACAACAGCGACTCACAATCAAGGTGCTTACATATTCTCAATGGCGGCCAGTCAAGAGACAAAAGCAAATATCCCCCAGTTCCACTAACAACAGTTCCCAAACAAACAGTCAAGAGGTCCATTAAATTAGGGATGGAAGGCAATTCCCCATAGTCCATAGTCATTCACCAGGGCTGTCCTGGGGGTGAGGGACAACCTTGACCTCACCTTCATCTCCCACGGAGGACTCAGCAAGCGTTACCTCCTGGGACTACAAGTCCTGCATCCGGGCTGCCCGAGCAGGAACTTCCCCGGCCCACAGGGCTGCAACGACCTTCGCTTTCTCCGGCCTGTGCTGGTTGGGGAACCGTCCACATCTTTCCACCTCTCCACGGGGCTCCATCTCTGCAGCAGCTGCATGGCTTTTCCTGTGCTGGTGGGAGAACCGTCCACATCCTCCCACCCCTCCACGGGGGTCCAGCTGTCCGGCAGCTGCTCCTCCTGGTCTTCCTGAGACTCAATGTTCATACACACAAACTGCTCCACTGTCCTTTGGAGAGCTTTGGCTGGCACCATACCCTGCTCGCTGCGCCATTTGTCGTGCAGGGAGACCCTGCTCGCTGTGCCATTTGTCGTGCTGGTCGACCTGCGGGGTCTCTGGTCCCGCTCCCCACATAAGAACGCAGGATATGGTGAGGCCGAAAAGGAACACCCATGGAGCCATAGGTAGGGGAGTCATACCACTATATTCTCTCTGGCGGCACTATACTCTCACTGGAGGCTGGATCCACACTGTCCGCAAACCGCCATCCACGCTTGCCAGCCCAGCCGCCATCTTCTTGCTAGCCCCCGTTCTTCTCTCTCTTCTCTCCCTCTCTTCTACTCTCCTCCGTAGCCACAGCAGTTATATTAGCGGCTAATTGGCTAACTGGCTACAGCTGACGGCCAATCAGCCACAGCTGACGGCCATCTACTACCCGAGCCAGCACTCCTCCACGTGAGGCCGAGAGCCTGTAAACTACTTTCTGGGGCTCTGCCCCCACAGGTGGGTTAACAAATATGAGTTGGTACGTGTTATTTTCATTTATTAAATTGCCGGTGAGTTTGACGCATTCTTCATTTATGTATTGTCAGGTAATTTTTTCCAAGAGTCACAATTCTGTAAAAAGGGAACTGCTGTGTATTTCTTCCTTATTAATTATCTCATTGTATGGGGGCATTCTTTCCATTACTTTACCTCAATTGGTTGGTACTACTTTTGGGTTTCTTTTAGAGGTCATCTGATGGAATTGGTACAAAGATGCAGACGAATTGAATACAGATTTAGTAATTACTCCTGGGGTTACTTCATTGCATGTTGCTCTAGGGCTATTGTGACAATTAAATGAGTCAAGGTGTGTGTTTAAAGCACTTTGACCAGTTACTGGTACATAGTGTTAGCTATTGTTGTAAATAAACATGTAAAACATTAAAAAGAAATACAGCAGTCTTAATGTTCTGCAAATGGCTACTTGTGGTTGGAAATTTAATTTCCTGAGATAGGATCATACATAGATTAAAATAAATGTTCTATCTTAAAACTGTTTAGGTGGAAGTAAAGATGATGTGCGGTGGGCTGCAGTGGACAGAATAATGCTCCTCCCCGCAGAGATATCTCCAGAACCTGGAGCATTGTGTTAGATTACGTCGCAAAGGAGAATTAGGGTTCCAGGTGGAATTCAGGGTGCTGATCAGCCGACTTTAAGACAGGGAGGTGATCCAGGTGGGCCCAGTGGAATCACAGGCTCATTAGAAGTAGGGTCGGGAGGCGGAGAAACAGTGCCAGAGTGCTGTGACAGGAGCAAGTGTTGACTGGCTCTTGTGGGCTGACTGGGTGGGTGGAGGGGGTCACCAGACCTGGAACGTGTGCAGCCTCTAGGAGCCGAAAAGGCAAGGAATGGATTTGCCTCTAGAGCTTTCAGAAGCGAGCACAGCTCTGCAACACCTTGATTTCAGTCTAGTGAGACCCGCAGCAGACTCCTAACGTCCAGAACCGTAAGATAATCAATTTGTGTTGTTTCATAGCAGCAGGAGGAAACTAAAACTAATCCTGCATATCTGTGTAAGGCTCATGGAAATCTACCCTGTATTAATTACTTGCTTTCCAAAATAACTGGGTGATTGAAAGGCAGGATAAATGATTTTTTTATTAATCAGTCTTCATAATAGTGAGTTGATTCACTAGAAGACCAATGAATTCTAAAAAGTCATAAAGTCATGGGTTTAAACATGTTGGATATGTTCCAGTCCAGTGCTGTTATTATTGATGTGCACATTGTCCCGTCTTTGGCCAGTGGGAACCCTTTCATATTGGCTCCCAAGTATATTCGATGTGACCTGTAGATTTTTGATAGTGTCCTTCGTGATATGATAAGGAAGCAATCAAAGGTGCAAGGTTCATCATATACATTTTTTGCCCCACATCACGATCAGTCTTTTCTCTAAGAGCCTATAGTGTGTGTGTGTGTGTGTGTGTGTGTGTGTGTGTGTATATTTTTTTTTTTTTGGTAGCAGACAGCATTTGGAGACTACAGTCTGAGCTCTAAGGTTATTGTTTAATTGCTATTGGTTATTGTTTTTAGGCCTTTTTTAGTGGACAGAGCTGTATTTGTAGGATTAATTATTAGAGGTAGAATAGATTTAAGGAGAACATGTATTTAAAACTACCTCAAATAGAAAAATACAGACAGAAAAGTAGAATAGTATAAGGAACATCTGCATACTCGTATGTTTGTTATTTCAATCTAACAATTCACATTTTGCCATATTTGCTTCATTTCTTTTATTTTTTTGTTTAAGCATTTTAAATTAAATGATACATATTGTGGTATTTCATCCCTAGATACTTCATCATGTATCTAAAAAATAAATACATTGTGGGGACAGAGCCAGGAGTGCAGTTTCCAGGCTCTGAGCCTCAGTGGAAAGGTGCTGGCTCGGGTAGTAGATGGGCATCAACTGTGACTAGTTGGCCGTCAGCTGTAACCAGTTAGCCATTGGCCACTAATATAACTGCTGTGGCTGAGCTAGCAAGGCAGATTGCAGTTAGCAAGTGGGGTTGGTTGGCAGAGACAAGTGGACAGCGGGTTGCGATCGTGTGACTCCTGCTCCTTGTGTCTCCAACCCAGCCGCCAGCGAGAGTATAGTGGTGTGACTCCCCTACCTATGGCTCCGTGGGTGTTCCTTTTTGGCCTCACCATATCCTGCGTTCTTATATGGGGGGCGGGAGCTGAGACCCCGCATGACACCCTGCATAACATACATTTTTCTTACAAAATAGTATGTACATTTTACAGTTAAATTTTGATTCATATTTTCATACTGGTGAAGAGTTTTTATACCAATAAATAAACCAGATTATTGAAAAACTTTGTCCTAATTAACCTCTTGGTTTATAGTTCTTGAAGATTTTTCCTAATGTGGAGTGGGTCCATTCTTTAAAATGAATAATCGTATGGTCCTTCAAAATTATAGGTCTTTTTAATCTGTTGTTTATGCCATCAGAATTCCACACTAGCTTTTTTTCTTGATTAATTTAAAATATGAGTTTCTTGGTATCCCCTACAAAGAAAATCTTTATCTAATCTTGACCGTTGTTAAATTTTTTTTTCACCAAAGAGGAAAGTTGTTTATTTAACATCTTCAGGCTTTTGTAGCATTTATTTACCTACTGTAGGCTTTTGACATTATTTATGATCTGAGTTACGTAGGCCAAGATTTTTTTTTAAGATTTTATTGGGGAAGGGGAACAGGACTTTATTGGGGAACAGTGTGTACTTCCAGGCTTTTTTCCAAGTCAAGTTGTTGTCCTTTCAATCCTAGTTATGTAGGGTGCTGTTCAGCTTCAAGTTGTCCTTTCAATCTTAGTTGTGGAGGGTGCCATTCAGCTTCAAGTTGTTGTCCTTTCAGTCTTAGTTGTGGAGGGCACAGCTCAGCTCCAGGTCCAGTTGCCGTTGCCGTTGCTAGTTGCAGGGGGCGCAGCCCACCATCCCTTGCGGGAGTCGAACCAGCAACCTTGTGGTTGAGAGGACGCATTCCAACCAACTGAGCCATCCGGGAGCTCAGCGGCAGCTCAACTCAAGGTGCCGTGGTGTTCAATCTTAGTTTCAGGGGGCGCTGCCCACCATCCCTTGTGGGACTCGAGGAGTTGAACCGGCAACCTTGTGGTTGAGAGCCCACTGGCCCATGTGGGAATCAAACCGGCAGCCTTCGGAGTTAGGAGCATGGAGCTCTAACCATCTGAGCCACCGCGTCGGCCCCCAAGATATTTTTTAAAATAACATTTATTGATTGGTACTTTGTTAGTGTTGTTTTGTTGCTGTTAATATTCCAAACTTTTTGTTCTTTTTTTCATAGCCTTTATTGGAATAATACTACATTGAGAATCAGTCAGCACAGATTATCTGGTAGCAGATCTCCACATGAAGTAAAGTGCTTGTTCCTGAGCAATTTGGTATAGCTTTCAGACAGCTTATGCGCTTTTGTCCTCCTACAGGAGTGAAGAGTAAGGTGTATGTGTGTTTACATGTGGTCACAACATGGTATGTTTTCATGTTCTGGGAGTAAATGGAAGAAACAGGTAAACTGTTGACTGTTGTCTAGAAGAACATTTAAACATTGTGTCAAAACCAAAGCCATTGTCTTTGACAGACTCACGATAGTATTCTGATGAAAAAATTGTAAATAACTTAAGTAGGTAATGCATTTAATTATTTCAGGACGCATTTTCTAGCTTATTTATTACTGGGTTGTAGCCCTGCGTAAAATTTGTAGCAGATTCCATTATAGGAGAAATAGGCATTTGGTAATTTCTAACTTAAAGTGTTTTATGCTCCTGGTCATCTCTTCCCTACTTTATAGATGCAAAAAATTTGGTGCTCTGGTGTGTTCTTGTTTGAGGCTTTGAACAGGTGTGGGTTTGCTCCTGAGGGAGAATTCTTGCTCCTGCAAGTTAGTGGTATTCGAGTAGCCCCCAACTGTGCCAAAAAGGGGGGGTCCTCTACACAGAGTGTTGTGATGAGGATTCAGTGAATTGATGCATAGAAAGCACTTAGAACTGTGTCTGACAAGAAGTAAGGTCTTTTTACATTTTGGAGATTGTTTTGATTGAGAAAAAAGTACTCCTTTCTCAGGACACTTAATTTCCATCTATAGGAAAATCATCATCATATATTGTTTTTTGTTAGAGTGTGATGCTTCATTGTTATCTGTCAGAAAATCAATATAATAAAAATCTATAATTTTTTAATCTAATTTTAAAAATCTATAATTTATGGCCCTCAGGGCAGAAAGTGTGGTCTTTACTGGTCAGATTAAACCACTCTTACTAACCACATGCCTTGTATCTCAGAATAGCAACATAGAGCACCTGTGCTCCAGTTCAAGTGCTTTTGGTTGGAATTTGCTGTCTTTAACTATAATTAGAAACCTAGCCGAGGTAACATCTGTTTAGGAAGGGGAGTCTCATGCAGGGTGCCTAGGGTACTTGTAAAAGGTATAAATCCTCAGGTTCTACCCCCAGAGGTTCCAGTTCAGTGGGTTGGAGTTACGGTCCAGGATTTTAACATGCCCCTAGGCGATTGTGAAGCCGCATTCTGAGAATAGTTAGGTTTGCGTTCCTTAGGACGCACCAGTGCACCTGTGGAAAATGAGATCCCCAGAATGAAGCCATCTGAGCCCTTTGTGGGACTGCCTTTCTACAACTAGGCCTTCTGTCCTGAGCTCAGGCTGACAGGCTTGAGTTAAGAAATAGCCATTGTGACACATCAGTGAATATGTCGTAAAGATGTCATCAAGTGTGTTGTGTCCTTCATTATCTTAGTCTGTGCCCCTGACACAGGCCTGCACTCCTGTGACAAATGCCTGTTAGCTCAGGGGCAGGGTAACTAGGTTTTCTTCTGATGAACTGAGATCTTTCCTCTGGTCAAGAGAATGCCTCTCCTTTCTCGCTACAAGGAAGCTCAGAGCTATGTTTGTACTTCAGTGCTATTTCTTTAGTTTTCTTTTAATGCTTCTTATTCTCTCACCTCTTTTCAAAATTAATTAATTTTTGGTTAGTGGCTTTTGATCTTCCGGTACCCAGTTTTCTTTCCCTATATAATTATTATTATTTTTTAAAAATTGTAAGGTATTGCAGATCTTTTAAGGACATTGTCACATTACAGATTACAAGAGACTCTTCAGGTGACACTGGAATATTCCTAGGTCAGGGAGGCCTGAGGGAGTGCAGAAAATAACCTAATTCATCACTTCAAAGGGCCAGAGGGTTTTTAGACCAACCTTGTAATGTGATTCCAGCCACTGGAGTATTGAAACTTGGACTTTGTTTCAGCCGCAGCCGTGAGCTGTTGTAGTTGCAGGCTCCAAGAAGGTGCCTTCCCTGAGAGGAGTTTTGTACAGATCAACACAGATTGAATCAGAGTAGCAATATCGCTTAATGGAGATGGAAGTGTCTCTCCATTTCTCATGCTTGGATGATTTGAATTTAGCTATGTCTTTAAAAAGAGTGTTATCTCAGGAGCTGGTCAGCCCAGGAAGGGGCATAAGGACCATGAGGCAGATGTTGGCAGTGCCCATCCTGGACTTCTCGGGGGAGGCAAGGGAACTGTGCCCCTGGCTCAGCCCTAGTGTGGACATGGGTCCCACATGGGGTTACAGCTGGTGGACTTGAAGCGGCTCCTGTCACTGACCTTGTGAGACAGATGGAACTAGATACTTTGGCCACATACCGTTAGATATTCTGTTTATCGAACACCTCTAGTTCATATTTCATGCTCATGAAGCAATCTTCTGATTATGACGTAGTTTCTTGTATTTAGTCTATTTACAGGGTAGAATATATTGGTCATATGGAAGGAATCATTTAAAAAAATAGCCTACTTTTTAGAGAAGTTTTCGGTTCACAGCAAAACTGAACAGAAAGTACGGAGAGTCCTGTATACCCTTTGCCCCCACACATGCACAGCCTGCCACACTGTCAGCGTCCCCCACCAGGGGTCGTAGTCCTTGAACCTACATTGTCCATCGTATACATTAGGGGTCACTCTTGGTGGTGTACAATTTGTGGATCTGGAAATATACAGTGACGTGTATCCACCAACATCACACAGAATAATTTCTTTCTCCTAAAAATCCCTGTGATCTGCCTGTTCAGCACCCCCTAAGCCTAGTAACTGATCTTTTTCCTGTCTCCATAGTTTTTCCTACCTGGCATGTTACAGTGTGGGACCCACACACTATGTAGCCTGTTCACGTTGGCTGCTTTCACTTAGTTATTTGCATTTAAGTTTCCCCCCTGTCTTTTCATATCTCAATAGCTCATTTCTTTTTAGCGCTAAATAATATTCCATTGTCTGCATGGACCATGCTTTGTCCAAGCTTCCAAGTTTTGGCTGTTATGACTGAAGCTGCTATATATACCCATGTGTAGGCTTTGTGTGGACATAAGTTTTCAACTCATTTGGATAAATACCAGGGAGTGTGACCGCTGGGTCATTAAATCCATGTTTTTTAATACTTGTGATTTCAGTGAAGTTGGGTCTGATTACAATTGGCTTTTCATGTGTCTTGATATCTAGGGGGAGAATGCATTACTCATGTTGGCTGGAATATTCAGGTTACTTATCACTGTAAACTAATAAAGCTGTATTCAGTGTCTGCTTCAGTCTCTCAGGCATGTGAATTTGCTAGCCTGAGACTGATGAGGTCTGATGACCGTGGCATGTAGAGGGCAGAAGTCTAGATCTTCCGGGGCTGGCTCCTGACTGATGAGGTGTCTCCTCTCTGTACCGATTTCTGTTCTGCTCCATCTTTAATGCACTGGCTCGAGGGTAAAAGCTTGCAGAACAACAAGTCTTCCTCGGCAGCGTCCCAGCTAATCACAGTTAAATGCCGTCCTTGCTCTTTCCACCCCTGTGAGCATGAGAAGTGACCTGTTCTTTGCAATGCAGAAGAATGGCTGTGCTGTGCGTTCTTGGTAATCAACTCAACTCATTCTGATAGTTTGTATGGTGAATAACACTAATTGTATTTATTTCTTATATAAAAGCCTTTACTTGACAAAAAGTGCATTAGGACACAAAAGAATTGTGAGTGCTGTGCAGGGTCTGGTCCTTTCTTGCCGTGTTATTTTTACAAGTGTGACAGAATAAGACGTACATGTTTGGTCTCTGCTTTGAGCCTGACCCAGAGCTCCTACAATCTGTGTCATTTCCTGAGCAATAGAGATACTAGGACCATCTTTTGTTCTAATGTTAGGTCTTTGACCCTGGTTCCTGCCACTGGACGACTTAAGGCCCTTGGGATCTCCAGAGTGACGAGTGTCTTGTATGCTGCTGAATGACTGGTGGCTGGGTCCCCTTGACAGCTTCAGGATGGGGACTGGTCACCAGAAAGACCCACTTTGATTAGGAGCTTGAAACTTTCAGCCCCACCCCCATCCTCAGGGGAGGGAAGTGGGACTTCAGGTTGATTAATAATCAGTCGTGCCTGCGTGGTGGGGTGTCCATGAAAACCCCGAAACTGCAGGGTTTCGAGAGTGTCCAGGTCGGTGAACGCATCCACTTACTGAGCGGGTGGTGTACCCCTGTGGGGACAGAGCCCCAGAAAGCAGTTTCCAGGCTCTCGGCCTCACATAGAAAGGTGTTGGCTCAGGTAGTAAATGGCCATCAGCTGTGGCTAGTTGGCCATCAGCTGTAACCAGTCAGCCATTGGCCGCTAATATAACTGCCGTGGTTATGCTAGCAGAAAAAAATAGGGGCTAGCAAGAAGATGGTGGCTGAGCTAGCAAGTGGTGGAGTGTGGATTGCGGATTGCAGAGAGGCGGATGCCACCAGAGAGAATATAGTGGTATGACTCCCCTACCTATGGCTCCGTGGATGTTCCTTTTTGGCCTCACCATATCCTGCGTTCTCTTGTGGGGAGTGGGAGCAGAGACCCCGCAGGCCTCCCTGCACGACAACCCCACACTCTGTAGGGACAGACTCTTGTGCTCAGGACCCTTCTAGACCTCCGCTTACGTCCCTCTTCATTCGTTGTTCGTGTGTATCCTTTGTTATATCCTTTATAATAAAGCGGAAGTGTAAGGAAGTGTTTTCTTGAGTTCTGTGAGGTATTCTAGCATATTATGGAACCTAAGGAAGCGGTGTGAAACCACTGATTTATAGCTGGTTGGCTGGAAGTGCAGGTGACCACCTGGGACATCTAAGATGGGAGCAGTTTTGTGACACTGAGCCCTTAAACCTGTGCGGTCTGCACTAACTCCAAGCAGTTAGTGTCAGAATTGAGTTAAATTGCACGATACCCAGTCTGCGTCCAGCAGAATTGGAGAGTTGCTTGGTGTGGAAAAACCTACACATCTGGTGTAAGAAGTGTTGTGAAATTAGAGGAAGAAACAACTTTCCTTTTGGCAAGTCTCATATTTTCCATGAGCTTTAGCTTCTTATCTGTAAAACTGAGATTGCACCATTCCATGCTTATGAAATAGGGTTCTTGGGAGGTGCAGGATAATATAGCATGAGGGTGTTACATTGGTGTTGCAGAAACACTTTCCAAAATCCAGGCTCGTGTCCCCTAGTGCTAGTAAGCCAACACACTGAGACACGGGTGCTTGGAGAAAGAGAAAGGTTTCTTTGATTTGGCCAAACACGAGAGGAGGAGGAGCGTCTCTCAAATCCGTCTCTCAAATCCACCTCTCGCAAAAAGCAAAGGTAGGGAGCTTTTATGCAGCTTGGGAGTAGGGGTGGAGGAGTTCCAGGAAAGCGAGTGAAGTCTGTTTCTTTAGTCACAGATGATGCTTTTTCATATCAGACCCCAGGGTGTCAGCAGCTGGTCACAGCTACTTGGAGACAATTCTTTCCTTCTGTGAAATAAACTCACAAATTCTCCTGGAGACCCTGAAATTATCTCCTCCTACTTGGCAAAGCGACATCACATCAGCAACTTCTGACTACATTTATGAGAACTAAAGGAGTTGAGCAAGAAGAGCAATTAACATGCGAACACAGGCCTTATTAAAAATTAAATTACTTAATTCTAGCTGCCAAAAGTACTAGGGGCCTTAAAATCACAAGGGCTACACTAGGACTTAACCTCTGTTCACACCTTTAGTTCCTGCCCCAACCTCCAGAGCACACTTTTAGCTCGAAGTCCGAAGTCCGCTGGAGTTCCGCTGGTTTTTTGATGGTCCCTTAACAGGTCATGGACTCTCAAACTGTGCCTTGTCTCACATATTTTCCCTTCAAGGTTTCCCATATGTTCCTACTTCTGTATGTCTTTCCATACACCAGCGCCAACAATAGTCACTGTCTTTTTATCTGTGCTTTCTTAACACCTGTTGTTTTATTACAACATTTATTTTTTAAAACATTTTTTTTATTCTTTATATAATGACTTAATTTACACATCTATCCTTGTTAGAAAACTTGAAGATGTTTTGGAGCAAGGAACCGTCTTATTTACTTTTCTAGCCTATTAATTTTTGCTCTTTATTATTCTACTTTCTGTAGGTCTAGTTTGCTTGTTTTTCTCACCTTCACATTTTGAGACATTATTTTCAATCTTCATCTAACATGTACATCTAAGTTTCTCTCAAAATGCAACTCTTACCTGCATTCTCCAAATTTTGATGTATGTAAGTACTTTCATTATTGTGTTCAAAATATTTTCTAACTTACATTCTGCTTTCTTTTTTGATGCAAGGTAATTAGAATGGTATTGCTTAATTTCTGAACATTTAAGGATTTTTCTAATGAACTTTTTGTTATTAACTTTCAGAGAACCTACTCTGTCATTTCAGTCTTTTAAATTTATTTTTTGTTGTAAAATATACATGACGTACAATTTACATTTTTTACATTTTTTTCAATGTATATAATTTTTTCCACTCTGTATCTTGCCTCTACTTTTCTTTTTTTTTTTTTTTAGTTGGGGAATATTAGGGAACAGTATGTTTTTTCCAAGATGTCAAGTCGTTTTTTAGTCTAGTTGAGGGGGGCACAGCTTGGTCCAAGTCAAGTCATTGTTTTCAATCTAGTTGTGGAGGGCGCAGCTCACTGGTCCATGTGGGATTCGAACCAGTGACATTGGTGTTATGAGCACCTCCTTCTAACCATTGAGCCAACTGGTTGCCCATCGGCAGCTCAGCTCCAAGCTTAAGCCGTTGTCTCTCACTAGCCCAGGTGGCAATCAAACTGGCAACCTTGGTATTATAAGCACTGAGCTCCAACCACTGAGCCAACCAATCACCCACTGGCGGCTAATCTCCAAGCTCAAGCTGTTGTTTTCAATCTAGTTGTGGAGGGTACAATTCACTGGCCCATGTGGGAATCGAACTGGCAACGTTGTTAAGAGTTCACACTCTAACCAACTGAGCCATCTAGCCATCCCACGTTTTTTACATTTTTAAGTGTACAATTCACTGGCATTAAGTATCGTGTTTTCCCAAAAATAAGACCTAGCTGGGCCATTGTCTCTAATGCGTCTTTTGGAGCAAAAATTAGTATAAGACCCGGTTTTATATAATATAATATAATATAATGTAGTATAATGTAATATAATACCGGGTCTTATTTTAATTTTTGCTCCAAAAGATGCATTAGAGCTGATGGTGCTGCTAGGTCTTATTTTTGGGGAAACAGGGTACATTCATTTTGTGTGCTACCATCACCATCATCTCCAGAACATTTATCTTCCCAAACTGAAACTCCATACTCATTAAATAATAGTTTCCTGTTCTCCCCCAGCCCCTGGTACCCACCATTCTACTTTCTGTCTCTGGATTTGATTCCTCTAAGTAACTCACATTAAGTGAAATCATACAGTATTTTGTTCCCATTGAACAACTCCCATCTCCCTGCCCCTCGCCCTGGCACCCACCATTCTACTGTCTATGAATTTGAATCCTCTATGGACCTCAGATATGTGGAATCATATAGTAATTATCCTTTTGTGACCAGCTAATTTCACTGAGCATGGTGTCCTCAAGGTTCGTCCATGTTGTTGCATGGGTCAGAATGTCCTTCCTTTTTAAGGCTATGTTTATACCACATCAAAAAGAATAATATACTTAGGAATTGCCCAAGGAAGTGAAAGATTTGTACAATGAAAACTACAAAATCCTGCTGAAAGAAATGAAAGAAGACACGAATAAAGGGAAAGACATCCCATGTTCATGGATTGGAAGAGTAATACTGTTAAAATGTCCGTACCACCCAAAGCAATGTATAGGTTCAGTGCAATCCCTATTAAAATCCCAAAGGTGGTTTTGCAGACTCTCTTTTAATCCAAAACACTCAGTCCATTATAGTTTCACTTAATTGCTGATGTAATGGTTTTATATCTACCATCTTAATATTTGCTTACTGTTTGTCTTGCCGATGCTGTGTTCTTTTTTCCTTCTTTTTTTTAACCTTCATTGGTTTATTTTTTCTGTTAATTTGGTAGTTATATATTTTTCATTATTTAGTGGTTACTCTAGAGATGAAAATGTGCATCTTTGACTTAAGTAACTTTAACCTCTTCCTGAACTTATGCAAAGACCCTAGAACACTTGGATACTTACTTAATTTCACTTACCCACTTCCTAACTCATATGATGGATGTTTTAATCTATGTGTATTTTAAACCCAAGGAGTTGATATTATTACTTTATAGTATCAATACTAATTTATATTTCCCCATATATTTACCTTTTTGTTGCCCTTCTTTGCCCTCTGTATCCTTGGATTTCCAGCTGGGATAATTTTCTTTTTCCTTGAAGGTCACCCCTATCAATTTTTGTTTACTGAAATTGCCTTTATGTTGCCTTCATTTAAAAATTCTTTTTTTAAATTTTGGTTACATATATAAAACATAAAATTTATCATTTTGGCCATTTTTTTCATTAAAATTTTTAAATTGTACAATATATGTAAAACATGACATAAAATTTACTATTTTAACCTTTTTAAAATAGACTTTTATTTTTTTAGTGTCGTCCTAGAGTCACAGGAAAATTGAATGGACGTACAGAGATTTCCCATGTACCCCCTACCCGCACACAGGCACAGCCTCCCCCATTATCAACATCCTCACCAGAGTGGGACGTTTGTTACAATAGATGGACCTACATTGTTATGTCATTACCCATTAAACTTCACAGTTTACATTAGATGACACCAAAAGCAAAGGCAACAAAAACAAAAATGAACAAGTAAGACTAGATCAAACTAAAAAGCTTTTCACAGCAAAGAAACTGTCAACAAAATGAAAAGGCAGCCAACTGAATGAGAGAAAATACAATTGACCCTAAACAACAACACGGGTTTGAACTGCGTGGGTTCACTTATATGCGGATTTCTTTTCAATAAATACTGTAAATGTCTTTCCTTTTCCTTATGATTTTCTTAACATTTTCTGTCCTCTAGATTTCTGTTATTGTAAGAATGTAGTACATGATACATGTAACATGCAAAATATGTGTTAATCGACAGTTTATGTCATCAGTAAGGCTTTTGGTCAACAGTAGGCTATTAGATCAATTTCTGGGGAGTCGAAAGTTGTGTATAGCTTTTCAACTGCATGGGGGGGGGGGTTGGCACCCCAAACCCCTCCATTATTCAAAGGTCAACTGTATTTGCAAAAGATGTATCTGCTAAGGGGTTAATATCCAAAATATATAAAGAACTCAATAGCAAAAAAAACCCCCAAACAATCTGATTAAAAAATGGGCAGAGGATCTGAATACACATTTTCCCAAAGAGGACATAACCGTAAATATGGCCAAGAGGCACATGAAAAGATGCTCAACATCACTCATCATCGGAAATGCAAGTCCCACCAACATGAGATGTCACCGCACACCTGTTAGAATGGCTGTTGTCAAAAAGACAAGAGATAAATGCTGGTGAGGATATGGAGAAAAGGGAACCCTTGTGCACTGTTGGTGGGACTGTAAATTGGAACAGTCACTATGGAAACCAGTATGAAGGTTCCTCAAAAAATTAAAAATAGAACTACCAGATGATCCAGCAATTCCACTTCTGGGTATATACCCAAAGGAAATGAAAATAGGATATGTGCACTCCTATGTTCATTGCAGTCTTATTTACAGTAGCCAAGATATGGAAACAACCTAAGTGTCATTTGATGGCTGAATGGGTATAACAGAGTTTATTCTTCGTGTTGTCTGTTCTATGAATTTGGACAAATTTATAATGACATGTATTATACAGAGTAGGTTCACTCTCTTAAAAATTCTGTGTGCTTTCTAGTCATCTCTCCTTACCCCCTAACCATTTTAACATTTTTAGGTATTTAATTTGGTAAAATATACATGATGTAAAATTCACCATCTTAACCATTTTAAGTATGCAGTTAAATAGTGACTACTCTAAATACCACATATAAGTAGAATCACACAGCATTTGTCCTTTTGTGATGACTTATTTCACTTAGCAGAGTGCCTTCAAGTTTGTCCATGTAGCTAGCATGTGTCAGGGCTTCATTCCTTTTTATGGATGAACACTGATCTATTGTCCGTATATATCACATTTTGTTTATTCATCTGTTGATGGACATTTGGGTTAGATCTACCTTTTGGCTCTTGTGAATAATGCTGGAGTGAACATTGGCCTACAGGTATCTGTTTTAAGTCCTATTTTAATGCTTTTGCTTATAGATCTACAAGTAGAATTGCTGGGCATATGATAATTCTATATTTAGTTTTTTTGAGGAATCACCAAAATGTTTTCCACAGTGGCAATACCATTTTACATTCCCACCAGTGATATATGAGGGTTCCGATTTCTCCATATCCTTGCCAAACACTTGTTACTTTCCATTGTTTTGATTATGGCCATCCTATTAAGTGTGAAGTGCTCTCGTTGTGGTTTTGATTTGCGTGTACCAAATGATTAATGATGTTAAGCATCTTTTCATGTGCTTATTGGCCATTTGTATATTTGGAAATGTATATGCTAGTCCTTTGTTTATTTTTCGGTTGGGTTTTTTTTGTTAAGTTTCAGGAGTTTGTTACATATTCTAGATAGTAAGCTCTTATCAGATTTGTGATTTGCAAATATTTTCTCCCATTCTGTAGGTTGTTTTTTCACATTCTTGATACTGTCCTCTTATGTACAAAAGTGTTTTATGAAGTCTAGTTTACCTGTTTTTTCTTTTGTTGCTGTGCTTTTGGTGTCAAATCGAAGAATCCATTGCCAAATCCATGGTCATGAAGATTTACCACTTAAGTTTTCTTCTAAGAGTGCTATGGTTTTAACACATATTTAGGTTATTGATCTATGTTGAATTAATTTTTATATATGATGTGAGGTAGGGGTCTAAGTTCATTCTTTTGCAGGTGAATATCTAGTTTTCACAACACCATTTGTTGGAGAGGCTGTCCTTTCCACATTGAGTGGACCTGACACCTTTGTCCAAAATCAATCCACTATGTATGTGTTTATTTCTGGACTCTCCTATCTGTTCCTTTGGTCTATGTGTGTGTATCATTTGCCAGTATCACACTGGTTTTGATTATAGTAGCTTTGTAGTAAGTTTTGAAATTGGAAAGTGTGAATCCTTTGACTTTGTTCTTTTTCAGCATTGTCTTGGCTGTTCAAGGCCCCTTGCTTGCCTTCATTTTTTTTGAAGGATATTTTCTCCAGTTATGGTGTTCCATATCACCAGTTATTTTCTTTGAATATTTTGAAGATACCATTCTAGCTTTTACTGCTTCGATGGAGAATTCAGCTATCACTGTTCTGGTTGTTCCCTTTTGGAGCTAATCTGTTTCCTATCCCATAGCCCGAGCTATTTTAAGATTTTTCTCTGTCTTTGATGTGTGGCAATTTTACTATGATGTGCCTGGGTGTGATTTTCTTTTCATTTCTAATGTTTGTTGTTCTTAGAGCTTCTTAAATCTGGCTTGATGGCTTTCTTTAGTTTTGTAATATTCTCGGTCATTATTTCTTCAGAGATTGCTTCTTCTACAATCTCTCTACCTTTTTTTTTGGGACTCCAGTTATGTGTATGTGTCTATACACACACACACACACACACACACACATGTACACAGAATGAAGCACAGTGTCAAGTGATGCAAAACACAGACTAGAGTATTTTTTCTGATTTTTTTTCATTATGTATGATCTATTGTAAAATTATCTGCTGGATTATCATTTGAATGATTGAATTTTTCAGTTCCGGAATTTCCATTTAGGGCTTTTTAAAAAAATAGCTTTTAAGTTTTCTGCAGAAATTCTCAAGCTCATCTTTTATTTTCCTGAAAATATTAAACATCATTAAAATTCCATTATTTCAGATGCCTGATGGATCTCTTTCTGTTGGCTGTTGTTTTTCTTGGTTTTCAGTCATATTGTCTTGTCTTTTTCTATGCTTGGTTATTTTTGTTTCAGTGCCAGATATTGAGTATGAAGAATTATAATTTGAGGTTTGTAATAGTGTCACCTTCCTCCAGAAAGGACTGAAATATACTCTGGCAGATGGTAAGGGTTAGAAGCAATCCCAGATCACTTTAAATAAATCTGGGAATGAGAGTATTTGTAGTTGGCCTTCAGTCCTTACAAGGGCTAGTCTGTTTAGAGTGGGTTCCTCCTTACTCTTAGGATGAAGACATTTTGAGCCCCAGTACAAAACCTAGAGAGTTTCTCAGCAATCTCTGTCTTCCTTGGGAGGCTGTGATTTTCAGTATTGGTCTTCTAGCCCCTCAAATCTGTTCAAAGCTTGGTGTAGCTTTTTAGCTTCTCAGCCTCTTCTACCAGAATCAGTAGATCCTTGAGGGGTAAAAGTTGCTCTACCTGCTTAGTTCAATTCTTTGGGTTTCGCTCTTCTCCCAGATGCAGGCATACCTCGGACATATTGGGGTTTGGTTCCAGACCACCGCCATAAAGCAAATAGCATAATAAAGTGAGTCACACACGGATCTTTTAGTTTCCTGGTGCATGTAGAAGTTATGTTGCACTGTACTGTATAGTCTATTAAGTGTGTTGTAGTGTATGTTAAAAAAAGAACGTATGTACCTTAATTAGAAAAGACTTTATTGCTAAAAAATGGTAACTATTATCTGAGCCTTCACCAAGTCCTAATCTTTCTGCTGGTGGAGGGTCTTACCTGGATGTTGATGGCTGCTGACTGATCAGGGTAGTGGCCGTGGCAATTTCTTAAAATACAACAATGAATTTTGCCGTATCGATTGACTCTTCCTTTCATGAACAGTTTCTCCGTAGCATGTGATGCTGTTTGATAGCATTTTACCCACAGTAGGACTTCTTTCAAAGTTGGGGGCAATCCTCTCAAACCCTGCCTCTCCTTTATCAACTAAGTTTATGTGATATTCTCAATCCCTTGTTGTCACTTCAACAGTCTTTACTGCATCTTCACCAGTAGATTGCATCTCAGGAAACCACTTCCTTTGCTCATCCGTAAGAGGCATCTCCTCATCCATGAAAGTTTTATCATGAGATGCAGCAATTCAGTCACATCTTCAGGCTCCACTTCTCGTTCTAGTTCTCCTGCTGTTTCCACCACATCTGCACTGACTTCCTCCACTGAAGTTGTGAACCCCACAAAGTCATCCATGAGGCTTGGAATCCACGTCTTCCAAATTCCTGGGAATGTTGACATTTTGACCTCTTCCCATGAATCATGAATGTTCTTAATGGCATCTAGAATGAGGAACCCTTTCCAGAACACTTTCAATTTGCTCGACGTAGGGTTGCTGCAAACCTTCAATTTGTAAAATACACAGTATCTGTGAAGTACAGTAAAGCAAAGTGCAGTAGAACGAGGTGTGCCTGTCTCCGTTTGAGCCCCTGCTGTCAGTTCTGTTGGGTATAAACCAGAAGTGGAATTCCTGGATCATATGGTAACTCTGTGTTTATCTTTTTGAGGAAACATCATACTGTTTTCATAGTGGCTGTGCCATTTTACATTCCCACCAGCAGTGCACAGGAGTTCCCATTTCTCCACGTCCTTGCCAATGCTGGTTATTTTGTTTTTTTGACATTAGCCATTCTAAGAGGTGTCAAGTGATTTTTAAAAAATAGTTGATCTAGCTTTTCTAGTTCTCAGCAGAAGGGCGGATCAAGAAGTGAAACTCTGTCTTTATTTTTGCACCTAGCACAGTCCTGTATAAATAATGGGTACTGAATAAATAGGTAGGAAGGAGGAGAGACGGTAAAGAAAATGCTCTGAAAACTCAGGCGATGTGCAAATATAAGATATGAGGTGTAGATAGCATAGAATAAGGGGTAAGTCTTGGCTTCTGGAGTTCAACTGACCTGGATTTGAAGAAGTGTGACTTTCGGCAAGTTATTTTTCCTATATTAAACAGACTATTTACTTACACCTAGAGTTTTATTTTATGAAAAGCAGATTACTAGACTACAACTCAAAAACGTGTATTTGTCCAGGAGCTGGTAAAAAGAGGACAATAAGAGTACCTCCTTTACAAAGATGAATTGTCTGTTGTAAGGAGAATGAGATAATGCAAAGAAAAGTTTTTGGCATTTAGTGGGTGCTCAGTAAATTTTAGCCATTGTTGTTTTCTGCAGTTGTGATTTTTGTTGGCTTTCTGAACCAAACATGCTATTGCACTTGCTGACTGAAGTCCCAAGTCCAAGGTTAACATGTCCTTTCCCAAAGACATTTCTTCCTCCTCCAGTGGTGTCTGTGTGGCAGGTTTTCATTGCAAACTGTATTTGCTTGCAGAAAAATAGAGCATTACCTCTTTCAAAACTTACTGCTCATTTGGTTTTCTTGTTCTGCTAGGACTCTGGTTAGGAGTAGAATGGGACAATCCCGAGAGAGGAAAGCATGATGGAAGCCACGAAGGGACTGTGTATTTTAAATGCAGGTAATTTTTCATTATGAATTGGCATGGTTACTTAGGATGATATTTAATAGTTGAATAAAGGGGGATAGAGAACAAGAAATGTTTTGCTCTTGGGGTATTTATACAATATGGTGTATTCTAAAAAAAATTCTATTTGTAGAGAGAGTTTTTTCCATGTTTTAAAAATTGACTCCTACAAGTGGGATTGCTTTCTTTATCCTTTTCTGTGTTTTTGTTTTCTTGTATTAGATGACTATAAACATTGCTCCTTGATTCCTTAACAATTTACAATTTAATGCGTACTAGAAAAGGGAAATAGACTAGATTTCCAATAAGAAACAGTTTATTAAGGAAAACACAGAACATCCAAATAGTAGAATGCTAGGCCACTGTTAAAAAAACTTCTCATCATGAAAGAATTAACATATTGCATACATATTGATATTTTTAACTGCTTGATTTTTGAGAAACTCCATGAAGCTCTGAAAAGGATGGTGGGGGAATTTTAGGCAGAGTCTGTCTTTTAAATTGTTGTTGTTTGTTTTCCTTAGGTTTTAGTTTCTCAAAAGGATTTCTTAATATTAAGTTTATTTTCTTTAATTGTGGTTCAGTGAACAAAATCCAGGCCTGGAAATGAAGACTCCTCTAATTCTGCTTTTAATAACTTTATGACCTTGGACAAGACTTAATTGAGTAACCTCTAAAATGAAGGTCAAAATTAAATAACAAAATGTGTTTCCTAGCCCACCCCTCTGTAATTTTAGAAAGTCAGGGAAGAGGAAGAATCACCTCGTTCCCTGGAGGCCAGCAGTGATGGCAGACATGGGATGGGGCCAGCTCAGAACCTGTCCAGAGTTCATGGAGGAGGAAGGTGTGGAAAAAGAAATTTCTTAGCCTGTGTGTTGATCCTTTACCTACCTGGACTGGCCCATGATCTCACAAAACCTTCAGTGAAGGTCCTTTTTCTGTGGAGCCTGTCCCAGCACACTTCCCTCTACTAAAAGCTTGCCCAAATCGTCCAGGATTACACGGTGCTTAATGGTCTCTGGATATGGTGATATTTTCAGCCGTAATTACTCTGAGTAGAAAAAACGAAGACTTGCTTCAGTGATGGCAGATCCAGTATTTGCCCTGAAGTGTTGGTGGGAGGCTAAGGTCAGCAGCATCCACTCTGTGTTTGGGTTCCGCCCCCTGCAATAAGTATGTCCTTACTTCGTTCTGTCTTCCAGTATAGCCATGCCTGAGCATTTACGTCTTGAAATACATTTCTTACTATAATTATTTTTGTTTCATTGAAATGGGACTTTTGTTGACTTGAAAATCCTGTATGGGTAGGTAATGTTATCTGTGAACCCCATTTCAGGATATTTCGGGGGCAGTATAAAAGAGAGCATTGAGTCCGGTGGAGAGCCACTGGTCTAGATGACAGGAATTACCTCATCCTTTAAGGTTGTTAATGCTCATATTGGTGTTAACTAGAACATGACTTTAACTAGTACAGTTTATACCACTATCTTAGACTCTCTAGATCAGACAAAACAGATTTACACCACGTGTATTTTGTTATTTAGCTAAGTCAGATCTCTTACTAATCTCATACACACTTCTTCCCTTGTAAGAAAATTCCTTGGAGTCTTTTTTTCATGTGTCAAATTTTACTTGGAAAGGCATAATAACAAGATACGTATTTTAGCACAGTAAACAGTTTCTTTGTGTTTAGAAGCTATTTTCATGAAGCCAAAGCAATTTAAAGTCAGGACATACATGTTCTCATCATGGGCTTGTGAAATAGGTAAATGGCAAAATGGTGGTGTATCCAATTTAAATAAGAAAAATATGAATCAGAGGGGTCACATTATAGCCAAACATGGACCCCCATCTCTTCAGAAGCGCGTGTTAGTATCAACTGGCCGATAGCGTGTTAGATGTATAATAATCAGTGTGGTTGGCTGTGCGCTTTGGCATATCAACCTTATGGAAGTTAGTTTGCCTCATACCTTGTAAAAGATACAGGATGTACCAAGCGGGATGTTGGGTGAGCTCAACTTCCTGGGTCTGCCCGGTTCAGGGTGGTCGGAGTACTCTCTGCTGCTCAGGGTGAGTTCCTGCTCTCAGGAGGAAACTTGAGAACAGAATGTGGTTTTCAGGGCCCTGCTCGTGGCATATGTTCGTCCCAGCGTATTTTCTCCCCAGCCAGCTCAGATCACATGAGAGTCCAGTTCAGAATAGAAAAACATTTGCAAGGGCCTAACCTCTGCTTTAACAATGACCTTAAAGAAGAAGGATGGGCTTTAACCTGGAGAATAAACATTTTTACAGTTAGCTTGCAGTGTTTCCACATTTTATCCCATTTGTTACGTACTCTAATTATGTGCAGTGATTGTAACAGGTATTATTACTATCTTTCATTGATGGCCAAATGTAGTAATGGGTTAGAATACAACATGAAAAACGACTTGAGCTGAAATCCTGGTTGTGGGCTTCTCCATGATAGGTCTCTAAACATGGGGTAGATTTTTTTTTTCTTGAATCAATGTGACTTGTCAGAATGGGCCTAGGAGTGGACCAAGTTTATAATTGAAGGCAATACTGAGTTTTGATTAGAGGTTAGTGAAAATGATTTTCCTCATCTATTTCAGTTAGCTCTTGATGCATGACCAACCACCCCAAAACTTGGGGCTTAAAACAACCATTTCTTGGCTGGTGATTCTGTGTGTCAGGGATGTGGGCAGGGCTTAGTGGAGACGCTTGTCTGTCCCGAGGATCTACGAAGGCCTGGCAGAATGGGGGCTTGGTATTGGTTGTTGTCTGGGGGGACCTTGAGTCTCCTCTAAATGGGTTCAGTCTCTCTCTTCACACGGCCTTTCACCATGTCTAGCATGAGCTTCTCACACAGCGTCTGGTTTCCAAGAGGGTGGAGATGGAGACTGCAGGCCTCTTAATTCTCAGGCTTCACTCTGTCGGTAGAAGCACACCACCGGATGCGTGCACACCCAAGAGGAGGGGAGGAGACTCAACCCTTTGATGGGATAAGTGGCTGAGTCACGTTGCCAAAGGGCGTGAGAGTCACCTGTGAAAATCCTCAACCACAGTTCCTCTTCCCTCCCCACGCAGAACTCCCTGCGCCCCTTCGAGGGTCTCACCCTTTATCTGGCGTTGGCTGGAAGTTCCGGGTGTTGCCGCCTGAATTCCTCCAGATGCCTGCGAGGCTCCCCAGGTGCAGACGCGTGGCAGCCACCCCTTGCACTGGAGACCTGCGGAGTCGGGCGCCCCCCTCACACCTGCCTACACTGGTGAAAGGACACAATGGCTGCGGAAGACAGTCCTGTTTGGAGAGGACGAGGAGGGCGCGCAGCAGCCCCTGATGCCTGCGCTTCCCAACCCTGCCTGGCACGTGACTCAGAGGCACGAGTGTTCCCGGCCTAGGGCCCATTTCTGCTTCCTAAAGCGCCTTCCCAGTGAACCCCAGCGTCCTAGACAATCCTGTTCCAGCTGTGATTTTTGTAACAGGAAAGCACCTGTGTCATTCTTGGCACTCAGGGTCTCAGAAATGTTGAGTTGTGTAACGCTGCAGGCGCGGCTCCCAAAAGCACTGAAAATGGTGGTGTTTAATATAGTACATCTGTTTTCCTTGTGCACGAACTAGAGATGAAAAACTCAGATGTTAATGATATTCCTGAAGTTTTTGCTCCCAGTTTTTAAAATGATAACCTTTAACCTCTTTTATGATAATCTCTTGTTTTGCCCGTTCACATTTCTTACTCTGTGTTTGGAAGCGGTTAAGATTTGGTTGTCTCTACCAGGCAGGTTTGGTCTGCACAAATCCAGACATCAGATTCTACAGTGGGGATGCTAAGACCCTGGTCTTCCTTTCACCCAGGCAGGACAGTTTGTCCTTTGAGCCCCCAATCAGCATGTGGCAGAGGGTGTCCTCGGCCTTTCCCCAAACTCAGCAGTGTCGTGTTCATGGAGGCGAAACTACTAGGCCTAGATGGTTAGGTGGACACACCACACCTTGTTTCATGTGGCAGCTTTTTCTTCGGAGGGGTCAGCGTGTTAGATTAGCACTGGAGACGGTGGCCAGTAATTCTGGTTCTGGTTCAGGTGTGTGGCTCCTCCCATCA
This sequence comes from Rhinolophus sinicus, assembly GCF_057876585.1. Taxonomy (NCBI): domain Eukaryota; kingdom Metazoa; phylum Chordata; class Mammalia; order Chiroptera; family Rhinolophidae; genus Rhinolophus; species Rhinolophus sinicus. Next base: position 47,165,745 of record NC_142506.1, read on the forward strand.
AGAGGTCTCGGAGGCTGTTCCCCTTTCCCGGACTCTAGATGGCCTGTGACAAGTGGCAGAAGTGGTGTTTTGTTAGTTCTGAGACTAGGCTTTGAGAGGCCGTGCAGTTTCTGTTTTCACTCTCCTGGAAGCCCATCACTGCGTAAATCTAAACACCCTGCTGGGAAGAGGCCCAGCCGCCCCAGCTGCTCCAGCCACCCTCGCCCAGTGGACGGGAACCTGGCTGGTCCGGCCTCAGGCAGCTCCCAGCTGAGAGCAGTCACATGGTGACTCGAGTGAGCACCACATGAAACAGAAGGACGGCTTAGCCAAGCTCACCCACAGAAGTGTGAGGAATAAATCATTGGTTTGAGCTGCTACACTTTGGGTAGCAGTAGACACCTGGAACAAATAACTTTATGCCTGAGGCTGTGTGTGAATTTACCTTGCAAATGTTTATAACCATATTTTCTCTTAGCAAAATTGTACTTAAGTCAGATGACGAAATTATGTTATCACTGATGGTGACAAGATACCGCAGGAGCCCATCTGCACGGTTTGGGCGCTGCTGCTTAAATTTAGAGAGTGTGGCATCTGGGTGAATCCCAGCATTTCAAAATCTGTGGGTTTATTTTTAATAGTATATTAGGTACAATAACTCCGTATTTTATGCCAGGCATTATAGTGATGGTTTATATGTTATTATGATTTAGTTAATCCTTATAAATAACCTCATTTGATAGGGCTTTATAGATGAGGAAACTGAGGCTGAGAATGTGAACTCAGTTGCCTGAGGTCACACGGCTCATAAGTTCTGGAGCCAGGAACTGACCCCAGGTTTGCCGGACTCGGACGCACTTGTTGACCCCATCCCCACCTCACTCCCCCCTCCCATTTTAGGAACACGTATGTTAACTAGGATTTTAATTTAAGCCATGTGTTTCATTTACCAAAATAAGCCATCAATTGTCTTTAAGCCAAGACAGAAATGTGGGAAAGGATGGCACACTAGCAGCTGGAAATCCAAGATTTTTGGTCTTGTAATAGTAGACACAGTATTCCCAAATGACACAGGGATGGATTAGATCAACATTTCTTAAAGTGGGACAGGGGGCCCACCTACATCAGAATTCCCTGAGCATTGTTTTAAATAAGCAGATTCCTGGGCCACAGCCCCCGACCCAGTCAGTTAGCTTTGCAGGTGACTTTCCGCTTTTTAGGTTAAGTTTGAGAAGCCCTAGACTAGAGAATCTCTTATGTAGATCCCTTTGAACTCCTAAAAGTTATGCTAACTACAGAGGGTGCCAAAAAAAAATGTATACACGTTTTAAGAAAGGAAAAAAACTTATTAAAATTGTAATATTCAATATGCACCGATAACAAAAGATGGATACAAGTCATGTGTATACATTTTTTGGCACCCCCGGTATATTTAATCTCTTTAGCTGAGTGATATAATTGTGTTTGTTAAAACAAATCTGTTCTATTTACAGTATGAGCCTGTCCTAGGGTTAAAATGTAATATTTTCTAGGCAGCTTCTGGTAGTCGGTCATCCTCTGAAGTCACAACAGACTCAGAACTTGATTTTGCTGCAACAGAGAATTTAATGTCCCGCATCATCAATTTCCCCTCTCCACTGGGTTATTTTCATCAACATACAAGTTTGTTACTTTGTCCCATCTTAAAACATTTCCTTTCTTTCCCCAGCTCACTCTCTGGGGCTCACCTCATCAGGCTGTGGGCCCCAGATGCTCTGACCTGGGTTACCTTACCCATCAAAGCCCATTGCTCAGTTCAGCGACCAGCTTCCTTCAGCTGTCACCTTCAGGCTTTCGTAGCACTGGACACTTGTCCACTGTCTTCTCTGGCTTCCAGGACACCACACATTCTGGGATTCTCATGACCTCTGGGTACTTCTTACCTGCTTTGTTTCTAACTTTTGGGGATCACACGTTCCTTTCACAGTCTGGTAATGTCTTCCCACTTCCCAGATAAACGTGTATTTGTTTATGTTGGCAAAATTTATCGTTAATATTAGTTTTCATCCTTTTTAATTATGTCGACGTCTAGGAAGGTTTGATTCCTTTAAGAGTTAAAGGTTGTAAGCCGAATAGTGTTTCTGATACAATTTTTAGAAATTCATGTATTTCATCTTTATTCTCTACAGTGATCAAATGATAATGTTAACATTTTTAACTGTTTTATAGGGCACACTTAGATTTCCCTGAAAATGAAGTATCATTGCCGTGATGTACTGCTGAGTGCTGAAATTAATGGGTCTAAAGACCTATTATCAGTCTCTTGGAAAGCCTGACAGTGGTTGTTATGTACAGCAGTATTATGAATATTTCTATTAAGTCCTGCTAGAGATTAGTAAAATTGCTATAAGACTTGAATATAAATTGTGGCAAAATATCTTGTATTTCTGTAGAATTGGTCCCACTTGCTCTATTTTAGCCCCATATTTTAGCTTTTAAAATGGATTTAGTTCAAGTTTAAGTTCTCATTTGAAAGATTTTGTACAGAATCCTTCTACCCACAAATGCTTTCATTTCTTTGTATCCTTATCCAGTCTTTCTCTCTCTGTAAGTAGGAGTCCTCTGTGCTTGTATCATGTAATTTGGTTCAATTTTTAGAAATCGTAACATTTTGTGAGTAATTTTATTAAGTATTATAGCTAGAATTTTTTAATGACTATCTATCTGGTGTACTTAATAGTTCCTATTCATCTGAGCATATTTATGGGTTCCAGAGTTCCTAAATTACAAATAAATGCTATTGTGCAGAATCTTTGTAAATACAGTTTACAATTATAAGTATAAAATACAGTTTTGTTTTTTATTTTTAAATTACTGCCTGCTGACAAATTCCCAGGAGTATGATTATACAATAAAAAATAAACCTAACCTGCAATCTTGAAGGTGTTAGGATTTTTCTTTATTTTTTTGTGTTCTGTTGAAAATAGTTTAATTATTTGAATTTGCATTTCTTAATCATTAGCAAGGTAAAATTTTCTCCCATGCATCTAATACTTCCATTTACTCTTACGTAAATTATCTGTTTCATATTTTTTGTCTATTTAATCTATTGGGATTTTACATGCTTGCAGAAGCTCATGACCCTTTATGATCAATCATATCAGTTATACTTTTTTTATAGTATATTATTTTCCCTTTTATGCTGACTTTGGTTTTTTCAGCATATGGAAAATTTTTGAAAGCCTTCAGAATACTGTATTTATTGCCATTCTTGGTGAATATTTTTTCTCTTTCTAAAATTGTATAATTGCTTTTATATGCTAATATATTTGTAAACAAATTTGTAATTGCAGATGCTTTGCATTTGTGGCAGAGTGACAGTTTCTAAAGGATTTTTGCACTTGTCATCTTATTTAAATGACCCCATGGATAATGTTTTCTGTGTTCCATTTTTCTCCTTTTCCAGGCACCCAACAGGAGGATCCTTTGTTCGTCCAAACAAAGTAAATTTTGGAGTAGACTTTCTTACTGCAATTAAGAAGCGCTATGTATTAGAAGATGGACCAGAGGAAGCTGGAAAAGAGCAGATTGTTACCATTGGAAATAAACCTGTAGAAACGATTGGTTTTGACTCTATTATCAAACAGCAAAGGTATGTGGAATTGATCATGGGACATAGAGCTGACTTACACAGTTCCATCAAGGTTCAGGATTAAGCTCACTTGACTATATTGCTGCTCAGAACTTTCTCTCAAACTGGTTTGTCCTTTCTGCACAAGCAGCAAATGCAAATCGGAGGAATCTGAGAAGAGTCTAAGGGAAATTAAAATCCTTATTTTAGTTCAGGGTTGTTGGACTTTTCTAGATTGGAATTAAAACATTGATTTGCCCATCATTAATATTTATACCATACTATCTTGTATTGACTGATTATTAAGTAACTAAGGTTGACATTTTGGTCCTTTTCTATTTCCTGGTGACACTTCTAGCTGGTTGAAGTCAGAAATGGAAACACAAGTCTAAATTGGTACCTGTGCCATGTAACATGCTGGTGCCACCTCGTGCACTGTAGTTCCCATCGCGCTTTTGACACATGCGGGAAGCCTGGGTCCCATCCCAGACCTACTGAATCAGAATACCCTGGGCTCTTGCTTTTAAGAAGTACCCCAAATTATTATGTAACTGTCTGAGGGGCTCGAAACAATGCATTTTACAACTGCTAAGTCGGAATGGCCTCTGTTCTCTGAAACTGTACATTGACTCCTTGTAGAGAGGCCCCCGTTCGTTCAGGTGAACTTTCTGAACCAGAGTGAATGGAAGCTGATGTCCACACGCAAGCAGCCACGGAACAGCCGTTATGCAGTTTAGTGGTGGTAGTGGATTGGCCTTGACCCGGATGAGACGCCCGCGTAGTGACCCCTGCTGGCCACTATGGAGAGTAGATTTGCAGCCTCAGCGCAGGCCTGCAGTCTTTGCTTTCAGTCTCTAAAAGAATTAAACTGGTTTTTGTTCAAAGTAAATTTCTTTGCTATCTTTTCGTTGCTATTGTTGTTGTTACGATTTAACATAATGCAGAATTTAAAGTGCACGTGGGACAGTGTTGAAGAATAATTTCTTGAAAGCTCTGCTTTGTAGCATAGATGACCAGCATTAAAAAAACTCAGAATAAATCAAGCAACAACTTAATTGCTTGTTAATTGCAGAACAATATGCCTTTGTTGTTGAGAATTTAGAAAATATAAACTGAACAAAAGAAAGGCACGACTAACGCCACCACGGAGAGAGAACTACTGTGGTTTCTGCCGTTTATCCTGATTGATGTGACTTAAAGAACTGCACATGTGCTGCCTAAAGTTCGAGTTCTTTATTTTTTCCATTTAATTTTTTCCATGCAAGTATTTATCATTTACCCCAGAAGAGGCATTTCCCCCCCATATTTGTTAGTGTCTTTCAGAGAATGCTATGGGCTCTGTGAATATCAACCAATTGCGAACAGATTTTCCTTCCCTGGTTTCTGAGCAACCGCATAACTCATGAGTTTTTCTGGCTAATGACCCTGTAGTGTCGTTGTGTGCAGTAATTAGCTAGTGTCTCTCGGAACAGACCCAGAGCTGGCTTTAGCGAAGTCACTTTCCAGCTCTGACACAAGTTACTTGTCGCTCGTAAGCCTCAGTTTCCTCATTTATAAAATAATACCTAGCAGTTAGAGCTGCTGTGAGTTACAAATGAGATGGCGCAAGAACCGGGGGTCACCTTTGTCCGAGAGGGAAACCTCTCAGCCATTGAATTACCTCCTTAATAAAACCCAGCTGCCCAGCTTTGAGTTTGTAGCGGTAGCATTAAGAAAACACTTAGAAGAAAGGAATCAAAACCAAATAGAAACTGTTATGCATGATTTCTCTTGGAGATGGCTTTGGCTCTGCGGTGACATCTATGTAATGAGACCCGGGTCCCTAAGCTTTGTACCGGCTTTCCTGGCACTGTACCGCACTCCTGGGGGCACAGCAGGATATTTTCAGTTTTGGAGGGAAGCAGTTTTAGAGGTGATTCAGTTTTATAATATTCTTACAACTCCTTTCAGTGGTGCCATATCTCTGCAAAGCTAGGCTTTTGGCAACTGTGGTGATAAAAAGCAAGTAGTCCTGGAACAGAAGTGGAGGTGGTGGTGTCCAGTCTCATTTCCAGGTTGGGAAGCTGAGCGGTGCCCAGCAGACACTAAGTTGATAGGACATAAATGCTTAAGTAGTTTGGCCCTAACTACTTACTAAGTGTAATGGTTAGGTATGCACATATATATGTATTTACTTATTTATCTACTTATTTACTTATTTTTATTAGTTTTGGGTGTACAAAAACAACAGTGATTAGTCATTTATATGCCTCACAAAGTGATCACCCCCACAAGTCTATTACCCACCTGGCACTGTACATACTTGTTTCCTCGAAAATAAGACCTAGCCGGACTGGGTCTTATATTAATTTTTGCTCCAAAAGATGCATTAGAGCTGATGGTCCAGCTGGGTCTTATTGTCTGGGAAATATGGTAGTTATTACAACATTATTGACTATATTCCCTGTGCTGTACTTTATATCCCCATGACTATTTTTTTTTATAGTTGACATTAAATATTTTTATATTAGTTTCAGGTGTACAGCATAGTGCTTAGACATTTATATAATTTATGAAGTGATCCCACTGATACGTTTAGTACTCATATGACACTGTATATAGTTATTACAATATTGACAATATTCCCCATACTGTACATCCCCATGACTAGTATGCAACTACCAATTCTTCTTCCTTTTTTTTAAGATTTTTATTGGGGAAGGGGAACAGGACTTTATTGGGGAACAGTGTGTACTACCAGAACTATTTTCCAAGTCAAGTTGCTGTCCTTTCAGTCTTAGTTGTGGAGGGTGCAGCTAAGCTCCAGGTCCAGTTGCTGTTGTTAGTTGCAGGGGGCGCAGCCCACCATCCCTTGCGGCAATCGAGGAGTCCAACCTGCAACCTTGTGGTTGAGAGCCCACTGGCCCATGTGGGAATCGAACCGCAGCCTTCGGAGTTAGGAGCACGGAGTTCCAACTGCCTGAGCCACTGCGCCGGCCCCAATTCTTACTTCTTAATCCCTCACCTTTCTCTCCCAGCCATGGTTAGGTTTTTTTTGGGGGGGCCTATGGGCACCGTGAAAAAATTCCTGAAACACCAAGGGCCCCATGAATAGAGAAAGTTTGGGAGCTTCTGCCCTAGAACTTGGCTGCTGCTTTTCCCCTAGTTTCTGATGATGGCACTAGCTCATGCCTTGCATTTTATCTTGGTGTCTTACCTAAAGATTGTCAGTTTTATGTTTTTTTAATAAATATTTATAAAATAACTTACTGTCTGTCAGGCAGTATTCTGAGAATTTCACAAATACTCACTAAATTATAGCATTTTAAAAAACTAAAATACGCAACAGAAAATCCACTGTCTTAAGCACTTTAAGTGTACAATTCTGTGACATTGAGTACATTCACATTGTTGTGCAACCATCCCCATCACCATCTCCAGAATTTTCTCATCTTCCCAAACAAACTGTCCCCTTTAACAACTCCCCATTCTCCCTCCCCCAGCTCCTGGCACCCACCCTTCCACTTTCTGTCTCTATGAACTTGACTACTTTCGGGACCTCATATAAATGGAATCATACAGTATTTGTCCTTCTGTGACTTATTTCGCTTAACATCATGTCCTCAGGGTTCACCCATGTTGTAGCCGGTGTCAGAATTTCCTTCCTTTTTATGGCTGAATAACATTCCATTGTGTGGATGGACCATATTTTCCCCACCCATCACCCATTGATGGACACTTGGGTTGCTTCTGCCCTTTGGCTAATGTGAGTGACGTGCTATGAACATGGGTGCACATCATGGCATTTTAAAGATGTGGACTCTGCAGCAAAGAGATGTTAACTCGCCCGTGGCCAAAGGAGGTGGCAGAATTGGGATTCGAACCACAGCAGTTGGGCTGGACTCTTAATGAATAGAGCAAACATGTTCTCTGCGCTAAAAGTGGTGTCAGAGAGTGTCTGGTGAAGCTGGAGATCCACAACTCTACGGTGAATCCCTGGAGAGACTTTCACGTGTGAGTGCAAGAAGTATGCACCAGTGTGTACTTCAAAACTGCCGGGAAGAATCCCAATGTCTGCAGAGGAGTAAATGAATGAGTTGTGGTCTGTTCAGATAGTAAAAGACTGTAAGATGTGAAAATGAAAGTTCTGGGGTACATGTGTTGATATAGCTAAATGTCACTGCCAGACAATATGCTGTTGAGGAAATAAATAATTTGCAGGCGGATATACAGTAGGATACCATTTACGTCATTTCCTAGTGTTCAAAAAGACTGTAATTGTTGAGGGATATGGAAATGTACAGTAAAACTATTAAGAAATGCGTAAGAGTAAACAGACACCGAAAGTCTCACACTGGTTACCTGTGTGTGTGTGTGTGTGTGTGGGGGGGGGATGTGTCATGGAAAGTGACACAGGACTTTGGTTGTATTTGTAATGTTTGTAATGTTTTCTCTTTTTTCCATAATGCTTTATTTCTGAAGTTGGGTGGTGATTACTGGTGTTTGCATTTTTTGGTACCTTGTTATATGTCTGAAATGCTTTTTGATTTTTTAAAGGGCCAGTGAATAGCGTACATGTTGATGTATACATGTGAACTATGTGTTTTTCATGCAGTCAGCTGAGCAAGTTGCAAGACATTTCTTTGAGGAACTGTGCAGTAAGTTGTGCGGGTGACAAAGGAGCCATTGCCAAAGCGTGTCCTAGTATCCTTTTCAGTGATGACTCATGACGGGAATGTGACTGGGCTGACACTTGTGCCAGACACCGCTGTTGCCCACCCAGCGTCTACTCTCCCCGACTTTCTAACAGCCGCCCGGTTTCACCTGGGGCAGTCACTGCCCAGGTACATTATTTACCTTCCCAGGCCCCTTGCTTTCAGGTGAGGCAGTGACTCACCCTGGCCAGTGAGGTAAAGTGGAAGTTTCGGGGTGGGGCTCCTTAAAGGCGGACAGATGGGGCTGGCATCTGCCTCTGCCCTCCAGCCTTGAGTGCAGACAGATCACCCAGGCTGGCACCCGTCTTGGAAGCGTGATGGAAGAGTCCAGTGTGGGCTGGGACAGCAGGGACTGGAGGGGGAGCTGGTGTCCCTGCTGGTGTCCGGGGGCCACCGCATAGCCCTGGACTGCCTTCTAGTGAGAAAGGAATCGCTTCCCTTTATTAAGCTTCCTCTTTCACGCAGCCGAGTGCAGTTTTGTTAAAATAACCTCAAAACAGCCTTTTCTAAAGTTTGTGATCTCTTCTCTGCCTTCTAAGTGGTTTTTTGTTTGTTTTTTGCCATATATTGCTGTTATGCCCACAACTTAAAATACAGGAGATAAGTGTTTTTAAAAAATTCCCAATGGCATCAAATAGACTTGCTCTAACTTTAAAAGGTCTTCTCCCAATTCTGTAAGTCTGCCACATCGCTAGGTAACAACTGATGCAAAAGATAGCGGCTTGTAATCAGTTTTTTCTGAGTGAAGAGGTGGCAGATGAGTAGCTCTCTTCAGCAGAATTTTCTAACTACCCGACACCCATACCATGTGGTGACAGGAATTGGAGCAGAGCTGCCCACCTGTGTGTCTGAGCTGTCATCCCCTAGCCTTACTGTGGCCGTGGGGCTTGTGGGTGGCGGCCTGGTGTGAGGGTCCCTCTACAGGCCTGCGGGGGTGGGGGCGTGGGGCTGGAGCTGGTGACAGGGGCGCAGTGCGCAGAGGTGGCCCATGTCTGTCATCGGCCAGCCGCTCCTGAACCATTTCAGATTGGGGATTGGACGGTTCAAGGCTTAACTTGAACACATCAGCAAAGTTCTGGGCCAGCGCTGCATTAGGGAATGTGGGCTGTTTGGTGGCTGCCGCGTTGTCAGCAGTGCAGGGACCGGCGGCAGCTTGCCCCGGCAGACTGCTTTTTCCCGGAGTTCCCCAAGACTGGAAGAAATGAGGTTTCCCTGAGATAGTCAGGGGAGCAGATGTCTGCGGCTCCTGACTGAAGTCTCGTCCGCAGCGGAAGTCTTGCCGTATGTGACCCAGTCGTACTTTGCGTTGATTCTTCGAGGTCATTCACTGGCCAGGGACACGGCAGCGGAGGGCTCCCTGCTTCCCAGGCTGGCCCTGCACTCGGCCAAGACACCCGTGGGAGCAGGAGCCGGGTAGCTGCTCGGAATGTGCACGTGTGCGCGGCACCTCATCAGCTGTGGTTGGCTCTTTCAGTCGGTTCAGAGGCGCTCGGAATGCAGATGGCCTGTGCGCTCCGTACAGACCAGGACGACGTTTAAACTCTGCCTGCCGAACGGGCGTTCTGCGCGCAAACCCTTTCTAACCAACCTGCTGGCCAGGGTAGCCGGCTCGTGGGATTGAAAGCTGCCTGGAGTGTGACTGCGAGGCACGAGCAGCACGAGGGTCGTGGCCAGATCTGGGAGCTCTGACACATTGTCACTCGGCATCAGTGCTGCGGGATGGGCGTCTGTCCTGTGTCCTCTGCGGTGTTTGCACTGCCCGTGCCATCGATCTCCTAGCGCCTTCTTTGGTTCAGGGGCCGGCAA